>NW_027417459.1:0-117471 GCF_009905375.1 Apium graveolens | reverse complement strand
AAATCTGGAGGTCCAGTGCATGATTCATTTCAACCAGGTCTTCAAGAGAAGTCATTCTTGTATGTAGAGAGCAGAAGTTAGAAATCATCAGCTGATAAAGTTGGAGTTTCCTGAATGGAATTGAGCTTTGGTGTGACAGTGTTCTTGAGATCTGAGATATCATTCCTGATGAGTGCCAGCTGATTGTTGACAAGGTGGAAGAAGAAGACCGTTCAACCACTTGTGCTTTGAATGCTTGAGCCTCAGCTTGGCTTTTAGCAAGTTCTTCTTTTAGAGCAGCAATTTGAGCTAACAGGTTTTCAGTATCTGTGTCTGTGTGTGCTCTCACCTGAATTTCACTCGTGTTTGGTTCACTCACCTCACGTGCTTGTGTTTCTCTCAATATAATTGCTCGTGAGGAGTCTTCCTGTTGCTGTTCTTCTGTACCTGCAGTTAAAATCACCCTAGCCTCTTCAAGAGAGGTCAGTGGTGGTGCAATGGGAATTCGCGAGTCCCGATCCTCAGTCAAACCTATCATTTCATGTGAAATAGATGTCTGAATTGCTTCAGGGATAGATTGACCGAGTTGCCCTCCACTTTCTCCAGATAAATCTGCGAGTGGAGAATCCCGTGAGGGAGCCAGAGGTGTTTGATCTGGGAGGGGAGAAAATGACTCTATTAAGGGTGGCTGAGAGTCAGATTTTCCCTCAGAAGCATGTGACTGCTCTTCTGCCGTAACTATGGCAGGCACTGTAACAGACTCTATGTGCACTCCTTGCTCTGTGTCCTGAGTATCATCTGTGGGTATGTATGGTTCCATTGTGAGTAATGGAATTGTGCTTGACTCAGTACAAGATGCCATGGCCCTATGGCGAATTTCAATAGATTCATCCTGTTGAGAGAATGTCTCTAGTAACTGTTCATTGGCCATTTCAAAGTCCATGTCCTGTTGGGAGGACAAGGATGGGCTTTCAGATGCCTCAGTATATGTTCTTCTTTTCTTGGGAGGAGGCAGAGCTGAGGGTTCACTCACATTTAACAATACACTACTTCCTATTAACCTTCTGGGTAACATTTTAGACAGTGGGGGAGAGGTTGAGATAGGTTGTGACTCTGTGTTTGGCTCTATGACCTGGGATTGAAGCTGTGGTTCTACAACTTCATGGTCAGTCCTATCGACCACTGGGGGTCTTTCAACAGAAGTAGGAATGGAGTGAGAGTGAGGAATTACTACCTGTAATGGAAGAGCATCTGATGTTGGAGGAGCCTGGGTGGCTTGAACCACTGGAGGTTGAGGTTGCTGTTCATGACCGGGAAGATTGAAAATAGGTAAGGGAATATAAGTGGCCATGAAAGCAGATACAAGTACTGGAACTTGCATGAATTTGAAGGTTGTGTCTTGGCGGGTGTAAATCTTTTTGCTTACAGGAGGGGGTTCGGTTACTGCAGAGTTAGCAAAAAGGGCTTTGTGCTCAGGTGTGAGAAGATGATCTGCTATAAGCATGAGAAAACGAGCATAGTAACATGATACCCTACGATTTGTAGAATGATCACGTAAAGCAGTAGTGAGACGTCTCAAGAGAATGGGAAAAAGTAGTTTGCCAAAATTGATCCTTTGATTGAAAACAACCGCAAGACCAATATACTGCAGAGTGGAAGTGATGTTGTGAAAGTTGGATTTAGTGCAGTTGGCAAACACTTTAGAAAGTGTATCGAAGAAAATGTCCCATTCAGACACCAAATTGGATTTTGAAAGTTTGGTTAAATTGATCACCCCCTGATAGTGAATAGCATGGAAAAAGTTTGTGATATCATTTTCAGAGGGTAAATTACAGAAATTGTCCAATGGAAAATTTAACGCTTGATTGACGACTGTTTCATCAACTACATACTGTGTGTTTGCCACGGTGAATGAAAAAGATTTTGAATCATCGGCCACAGTAGAGGTTGTGCAAATCAGTCTAAGCATCGACATTTAAAATCACATTTGATTTAATAGCAGAGCTAACAATCGAATGGTCATTTAAAAATCTAATCCATGGCTTAAATTTTTCCACATCACATTTTTCTGGATTAAAATAACCAACTGATTATGCGCGACAATTTGGAAATTGAGAGCCATTTAAAATATAATAAGAACACACTTTCAGAATTTTAAGAATAATATTAAGAAAATTCGAATTAATTAAATTAATTTAATAATTCGAATTAAATTAATTATAATCGAAAAATTTAGACAGAAATGATCTCGTTAAAATTCTTAACTCACAAACGCAGATTTGAAAAAAAACACACAAACACAGAAATTAAAATTAAAATTAAAATACCCAAAATCAACAAACACAAACTGAATTTGAAAAAAAATTTTGAAAAATTTTGGCAGCACTCCTGTATGTATATATATGTAAGTATATATAACAGGAGTAAGATTGCTGAGTAAAAACTCGAGCAAAGGAGATCAATGGCGGTTGAGATGGTGTTTGCTGTTCGAAGAGAGAGAGAGAACAGAAAGAGACTGTTGGAATTTTTGAAAAACAAAAAACTGAACTGATGAAACTTAAACACACACAAAAACGATTAAGTAGTATAACTGGTATGACAATCGGATTGTCATACCGATTGTCATACCGATTGTCACACCAGCTTAAAGACAGAAAAAAACAAACAAAACAAAACAAATAATAATATATAACTGGTATGACAATCTGATAGTCATACCGATTGTCATACCAGTACAAAATAAAACATAAAAAGTCTGATATTAATTTTATTACTGGCATGACAATCAATAGTCATACCGATTGTCTTGCCAGTTATAAAATTAATCTGATTTTAAAAATAACCAAGCATTATTACTGAAATGACTTTCAGCAAGACAATTTCAATTGTCTTGCCGATTGTCATTCTAGTATAAGATAAATTAAGTATTTAAATATACTGAATAATTAACATAAAAACTGTTAAAAACACATAAAAAAACAGAATATATAAAATATTTCAATTTCAGAAAACTGAAATGAATATTGCAGAAAATATTTACATAAATAAAATAATTAAAATATTTCAGAGATAATAATATTTTCAGTCCAAAAATAGATTTCTTTTGAATTTTAACAAATTAAATTCATAGAAAAATATTTTTAGAGAAAATAAAATATTCTGAGACATTAAAATTAACAAGTTGAGTAAATAAATAAGATAAGATAATAGAAATTACATAGAAATAAGCAAGAAATATGATAAAATGATAAAATAAATTTGCAAATGAATTTTTCATTTATGAAAAATTCATTTGTAAATTCATTCAAGAACAGATCTCAGATATTAACTAAATTAATCACTAAAACTATTCAACATGCCCAATTTACCAACTAATCTGGTAAATGTGGATTCATCAAGTGGTTTAGTGAAAATATCTGCTATTTGTTCTTCTGTTGGAACAAAAAATAGTTCAACAGTACCATTCATGACGTGCTCTCTAATAAAATGATACCTGATGTCAATGTGCTTTGTCCTCGAGTGCTGCACAGGGTTGTTGGTGATGGCTATTGCACTTGTATTGTCACATAAAATAGGAATTTTGTTCAATACAGAGCCATAGTCTCGTAGCTGGTTCCTAATCCACAAGATCTGAGCACAGCAGCTTCCAGCAGCAATATATTCAGCCTCGGCCGTTGAGTTGGAAACTGTTTGCTGTTTCTTGCTGTACCATGAGACTAGTCTGCTACCTAGGAATTGACAACTCCCTGAGGTGCTTTTCCTATCAACAACACTTCCTGCATAATCTGAATCTGTATATCCAACAAGGTTAAAACCAGATTCTTTAGGGTACCAAATACCTAGATTTGGTGTTCCCTTAAGATATCTTAAGATTCGTTTAACAGCAACGAGATGAATATCTCTAGGATCCGCTTGGAACCTTGCACATAAGCATGTAGCATACATAATATCTGGTCTACTTGCAGTAAGATAGAGTAACGAGCCAATCATACCTCTGTAGCTTGTGACATCTACCTTAATGGAGTTTTCACATGGTCCAAGCTTGACAGCTGTAGTTGATGGAGTCCTTGCTGATGCAGAATCCTCTAGATTGTACTTTTTGAGGAGTTCCTTGAGATACTTGGATTGACAAATAAATGTTCCATCTAACCTTTGATTTACTTGTAATCCAAGAAAGAACTTCAGCTCTCCCATCATGCTCATTTCAAACTTGTGTGCATTAACTTAGCAAATCTCTTACAGAGATTATCATTAGTAGACCCAAATATTATATCATCCACATAGACTTGGACTAATATAGTATCATTCTTATGTTTTTTAGAAAAGAGAGTTTTGTCTATGACACCTCTAATAAAGCTATTTTCAATAAGAAATTCAGAGAGTGTCATACCATTTTCTTGGAGACTGTTTGAGCCCATAGATAGCCTTGAAAAGAAAGAAGACAAAATCCAAATGATCTGGATCTTCAAAACCAGGAGGTTGCTCTACATATACCTCTTCATCCAGCTTTCCATTCAGAAAGGCGCTCTTGACATCCATTTGATAAACTTTAAAGTTTGAGAATGCTGCGAATGCCAGAAATATCCTGATGGCCTCAAGTCTAGCCACTGGAGCATAGGTTTCATCATAATCAATGCCTTCAGCTTGAGAATACCCTTTTGCTACCAGTCTTGCCTTGTTTCTTGTAACCACACCATCTTCATCTAGTTTATTCCTGAATACCCACCTAGTACCAACAGCTTTCTTGTGTGTAGGTCTAGGTACCAGTTTCCAGACTTGTTGACTTTCAAACTGATTGAGTTCATCTTGCATAGCAATCACCCAATCTGGATCAGTTAGTGCTTCTTCAATCTTCTTAGGTTCCATCTCAGAAAGAAATCCTGAGAACAGACACTCATTTTGAGTAGCACGTCTAGTTCTGACTCCAACATCTGGATCACCAATAATCAACTCAAAAGGATGAGCTTTATTCCAGACAGTCTGTCTTGGAAGATTTGATCTTGATGATTCGCCTTGAAATTCATTGGGATGTTGTGTCCTACTAGATGATCCTTCAGCATCTCCCCCTGAGTTGTTGCCATGTGACCTTGAAGATTCTCCGTCAGTAGCAGTGGTATCTCCATTGTTGCCAAAGTTTCCATCATTATTACCTTGGAGTATCATCATGATTAACAGGTTCTTCACCAGCAACAACCTCAGGTTTTGACCATGTTCTGATTTGAATCTGACATATCATCAAACTTCAGTTCTCAGAAGGATTCTTCAGTTTGGATACTAAGGGAGTTTAGTGTCATCAAATGTAACATTAACACTTTCAGTTACTTTGTGTTGATCAATGATGATACACTCTATATGATCTTCTTCCATATCCAACAAAAATACCCTCGTATGCCTTGCCTCGAATTTACCACGACGATCATCTCCATCCTTGAGCATGAAGCCTCTGGCACCAAATACATGAAAAGTATTTGATAGAAGGTTTCTGTTCATTCAAAATCCATAAGGAGTTTTCATGAAGTCTTTGTTGATTAGAGTTCGATTCTGAGTATAAAATGCAGTATTGACAGCTTCAGCCCAAAAGTACATTGGAAGACCTGATTCACTTAACATCGTTCTTGCAGCTTCAATCAATGTACGATTCTTCCTTTCTACCACTCCATTTTGCTTAGGGGTTCTAGGAGCTGAAAATTGTCTGGTAATCCCTTTGTCTATACAGAATCCATTGAGAAGTGAATTCTTGAATGATCAATCATCTTCATAACTTGATATGATCAATCACAACTTGTGGTGTTTCATCCTTAGAGTGAAGAAATAAAACCCACGTATACTTGGAATAGTCATCAACTATCACAAGACAGTAACACTTCTTTGACATTGAAAGGACATTAACTGGTCCAAATAAATCCATGTGCAATAATTGCAGAACACCAGTTATGGAAGATGTGGCAGTGCCTCTGTGACTTGCTTTCTTGGACTTTCCTTTCTGGCAAGCCTCACATAGTCCTTCTGGAGAGAATTCCAGCTGAGGCAGACCTCTTACCAATTCTCTTTTTACAAGAGAATTCATTGTTTTGAAATTGAGATGAGAAAGTCTCTTGTGCTATAGCCAACTCTCATCTGACGATGCCTTTGCATAGAAACAATTGACTTCAGGATTGCTTCCAGAGTTCATGTCAGCTACGAACAGATTTCCTTTCCGGATTCCCATTAAGGAGGGTTTTTCACTTTTCTTGTGCAGAATCTGACACTTCAGCTTGTCGAATAAAACATTGTAGCCGTTGTCACAGAACTAACTAATGCTAAGCAGATTGTGTTCAAGTCCTTGCACAACATACACATTTTCAATGATAACATTTCCAGCTAGCAAATAGCCATATCCCTCCGTTAAACCTTTGCTGTTATCTCCAAAGGTAACCACTGGGCCAACTTTCTCAACCATATTTGATAGCAGGGCTCTATCTCCGGTCATATGTCTTGACGATCCGCTGTCAAGAATCCACACTACCAGTTGTACCTGTTTAATGCCCTGCAATACAAATGGATTAGACCTTCTTCGGAACCCAAGCTTGGCTGGGTCCGACATATTTGTAAAATTGGCCTTTATCAGGCAAAACAACATTCTTAATTTTAATATTCTCAACTTTCTCAATGACTGGACATTTGACCTTGTGAACAGCCTTGACAGATTTCTGTTTAGGCTTAGGCATAAATGTCTCCTTTCTAGCTTTAGGAGGACTAGCAGTCTTAGACCTATCATGCTTTCTATTATTCACATGCTGACGAGGAGTAGTCTTATCATTAGAAACATGCTTACCATTAAAATAAGCATACATCAGATTAAAAGCACAAGACATACAATCAGGAACACCACATGCTTTATGAGAGGGATTAACAATAGGCAACTTATGCATGATAGACATGGCATTTGTGTTATCCAACTCATGTGTGTCTGAGTTAGTCTCAGTTGCTTTCACAACCTTGACTGGAACTTTTGACACACTTGACTTGGAGACAGCTTTCTCATTAGCATTATCTTCAGCACAGATTTCTTCTTGAATAATAAATGAGGTCTCATCAAATGGTTCAGCAATTGATTCTTTATAGAGGGGTTCATCAACACCCTTAAGCACATGTGATACTTCCCTACCTTTAGCACAGACATGAGGAGGGGAGTTTATGCCTAATTTTCCAATAGCAGCATTATAATCATAACCTATTCCAGATGTTTGATTAACAGCTTGCTTATTGTAAAACTCTTTGGACTTCGAACAAGAATTAAAGTAAGCTTTAACCTTAGCCTCAAGACCGGTGATCTTGTCTTTGAGAATAGTTTCAAGTTGTCTATAACAGTCAACTCTATTCTCTAGAAAAGATACTTGTTCTTTTAATTTATCTTGATTAATGTGCACAAGTCTTAATTCATTGACCTCTTTCTCAAGGTCTTTGATTTGTTGATTTACCAATTCATTATCACGACGAGCACAATCTAAGGAACCTCCTAGATGATAAACTAATTAAGCATCAGTAAATTTTACCTCTTTTCTTGACGATGAGGTGTTTACATCACTAGCCATGAGAGCAAGATTCCCAACTTCTTCATCTTCACTGTCAGTATCGTCCCAGCTTCTTCCCTTTGCCAGGTAAGCCCTTTCAGATTTACTCTTCTGATTAGAATCGTAAGAGTTCTTCCTAACTTGTTTTGGCTTCCTGCATTCTGTGGCAAAGTGTTCCAACTCATTGCAGTTGAAGCATCGAATTGTGCTTCGATCAACCATCCCTGTTTTATACCCACCACTGCTGGTGTTAGAGGATGAAGATCCACCTTTCTGGAATCTGTTGTAGTTGGACTTGTACTTGAACTTGGGATTCCTTTTGAATCTGACATTTGAGAATCTCTTGACAATAAGGGCCATTGACTCATCCTCCAATTGCTCCAGTTCTTCCAAGGAATAATCATCTCCTGATTGATTTGTAGTAGGAGGATCAAATTCTGCTACTATCACATTTTCTTCAACCTTGGAAGACTGTACCATTCTTTCTGACTGTTAAGATTGTTGTTGATATTGGGGTTGTTGTTGTTGTTCACCAGCTACTAGAGCAGTAGACGTGCTGACCACTCTTCCTTTCCCGTAAACTTGCTTCTGCTGAATCTGCTCCAACTCATAAGTCTTTAACACACCATAGAGCCTTTCCAAAGAAATCTCACTCAGATCTCTTGCTTCTCTTATGGCAATGATTCTATGTTCGAGATGAGTTGGCAGTGTTAAAAGGAACTTTTTGTTGACCTCCCTGATGGAATAGTATTTACCATTAATTTTCAGGTTGTTGATCAATGCATTGTACCTCTCAAACACTTCAGTGATTCCTTCTCCTGGATTAGATTTAAAGTATTCATTCTCAGAGGTTAGGATTTCTAACTTGTTCTCCCTAACTTCCTATGTGCCTTCATTAATAACCTCAATAGTTTCCCAGATATGTTTGGAATCTTTACAATTCATCACATGTCTATTCATCAAGGGATTAAGGGAATCTACTAAAATTAATTGAAGGCTAGCATCCAGGGAGGCTTCTTCTATTTCAGCAGGAGAGAAATCCTCAGGATCTTTCACATAAGTTCTCGCTTTGGTGATCACCACATCATTTTCTATTACCTCTGGTTCAATAACCATAGGAATTTTTGGACCCTTTTTTAACACTTGCAGATATTTGGGATTAGCAACTTGTAAAAACAGTAGCATCTATTTCTTCCACATAATATAATTTTCTTTATCGAAAAGTGGAATTTTAACGGTTCCAACTTTTTGTGTAGTCATTATGAATTTTTTGAGTGAATAAAGAATTCAAGGAGTGAAAGAAACACAAAAGTCTAGGATCTAGATTTGTACATTAATCAGAAGGCTCTGATACCAATTGTTAGGTCCCAATTTATTTGTAGAAGGGGGGTTGAATGTAAACAATACCGTTTAATCGAATAAAATGCGGAATAAAAGGTGAAACAAAATTCAAGTTAAATAAAACTTTAATTAAACTTGAAAGGTGTTACAACAACGGTATCTGTTACAAGGGATTAATCTCAAATCAATTATTACAAATCTAGAATAAATTCGACATGAACTTTTTCTATTTTTGCAATGAAAAGATCAAATGCTAAATACGATTTGAGATTAAGTTCTAGGGATTTTAATCCGCTAGATTGTTACACAAGAACAAGATAAATAATTCTAGTGGTCTGGATTTAACTTTACAATCTAGAATTTTGATCTTGAATAAAGCAGATGAAAAATGAAATAATTTGCTTTTGTTTCTGCTGTGTTCTTGACTTGTGTGTTCTGTTGAATTATTGCATGAACGTCTTCTGCTTTTTTGTTGTTTAAGTAAACAAAACAATCCAGTTGAATCAGCAAGACTTTCGGCAAGACAATCAAATGAACTGGTATGAATATCCATTTGAACTGGTAGGACTTTCGGTGAGACTATCCTTTTGAACTAGCAAGACAATCCCAATAGCTAGCAAGACAATCAGAATGAACTAGCAAGACTTTCGGTATAACTATCAATTGTCATACCGATTGTCATAGTAGTTCAAATCAAATTGTCTTACTGAATTATTAATAGATTTTAATCTAATAACAATTCTGAAAATCCTTAATATTAATTCTGAATTAATTAATCAATTAATTCAATTAATCAATAAATTAATCTTTGCAGATATAATTTATTTTCTTAATTAAATTATTTGACTTAATTAATTAATAGAGAATTAATACTAATCTTGAGCAGCAACCATTCTTCTGAAAATCTTCTGAAAATTACTGTCAATTATGAATCAATTCCACCACTTCAATGTTGACACTCGATGTACTGTCTGGTTCATGAGTGACTAACTTCCGTGACGTTTCTTCAAGCTTTGACCTTGATACTCTTGATTTTCTTCAGACTAAATCCTTGTAATTAATTGATACCCTGACGAGATCTCTGTCACTTGATTAAATCCACAATCTTGATTTATATCACTGAGGCTTGATCAATTTCTTGAGCTTCTTCCAGTGAATTAAGTCTTCAAGTCTGTAGATGAATAATGTTTCTTAACCCTTTGACAGATGTTACTCTGTGAGATCTCTCTGACGATAGATCCACTATTTACTTATTACATTCTTATTTGAGTTGAGTTAAATCCTCGAATAAACAAATAGGCTATGACATATGCCTTTCAGATAAGTTGGATTATTATCCGAGTGTTAGTCTATTTATTCAAAAAATGTCTTAATAGTTATTTGTGTCGAATAATTGTTCGTAAATGATCAATTTAGTTGTATAATTAGTAATAATTTATGATTAATAGTAATAATTTGTAATTATTTCTAATAATTAAGGATTAATTATTTCTAATAATTAAGGATTAATTATTTCTAATAATTAAGGATTAATTATTTTGAAATATAAAAAATATTAAATAATTATTTACAAATATAATTAAGTTTTATTTAATTATGATTAATTATTTATAATTAATTATTAATTAATCAAATAATTTTCAATAAATCATAATAAATTCATTTTAATTCCAAATATAATAGAAAAATCATTTTTAGTTCTGATTTTTCTTAAATAATTATTTAAAAATTATTTTAGGGTCTAATAATTAGTAATAATTATTTATATTGAATAATAAATTGATTTATCTGTATTTAATGATATTAATTAGGCCGTTAGTCCGATTCGAGCGAAACGAAAGCTCTTAGACTCAGAAAAATGAATTATTTTCATTAAAAATAATATTCAACCTAATTTCTTCTAGAAATTAGTTGACTTTGATATTTCTTTGATTATTAGTCGAATCGCGTGTAGAGACGAGTCCGATAAATCTCAAAAAATAGGAAACAAGTCAGATAATGATCAGTTAAGCGAACATCAAGTAGATTTTGATTTTAAAAATTATTTATAAAAATGATTATGTGGCTTATATGCTTACGTGTATTATGTGGTTAATCGAGTTTTGCTTGTTAATAAATAATATACGAGTCAATAATATATGCATGGGTAGACCATAGGAATGACATGAAGTCAATTCGAGACGCAACTGAAGTACAAAATGACTAAATCAGTCTATTTCTCTAACAGAAGCTAAGCCAGCAAGGCAGGTTGAGTCGGTGATAGACAAAGGTGACATAATTGAAGTGAATCGCGCAGAAGGCAAGTTTTCCCCTATTCTAATTTCAGAATAGTAATATTTTTTCAAGATTCTTATCACGCTTGCACTCTTTTGATTTCTATTCATAAACACTGATACACACTTGTTATTTTGTTGTTCATATTTTATTTCGATTCTTGATTTCTCCTTTTCATTTGAATTTCTTATTCATATTCCAATTTTTATGCATACATATTGATATATTCCGGTGATTAGAATATATCAAAGCATACCGATTGTTCCGGTTGCTACTCCATGGACTGGATAGTGATATTTTGGGGATTAAGTTTTACTTAATCCTAAGGACCGGGACATAACCGGATCCTTGAGATGGGTCGTAGAGCCTGGGTGCCCGACTGGATCTATATAGTGAGATATAGATATGTACTGTATCTTGGTTGATCAGCAGGGTATAGATGCGAACTTGTGTCCAGTTTAGTTCATTTGTATTCGCCAGCAGTGGCCTTCTTTTTATTCTCGCGGGGTTATATCTTTGCAGATGTACCCATATTTTCGATTCATTTAAACTACTTTAATACTGTTTATATCTTGCGCACTTGTTGAGCAATTTTTGGCTCACCCCTTTTTGTTGTTATTCACCTTATTATTTTCAGTTAAGAAGGAATATGAAACCCATCAGGACTCGAGTGGTAATGAAGCGGATCAAGCGTCGGGGTCCTCTCATACCCAAGGTGTTGATCTCAATCTAGGAAGAAAGCTTTGAGTTGCCCGAGCAGGTGTAGTGTAGATAGTTAGTGTGTGTGTGTGTGTGTTTGAATAAGGATGAACTTAGTTTAAAACTGATTAGACAATGGTTTGTAATAAAGAGAGTTTGTAAGATTTTGAACTTGGTTTATAGTAAAGTAGTTGGTGGTTCTTATTTTCATACTTTAACCTAAAAAGATCCTGGTTATTTATTAAAGGGGTTTAGATATATTTCATTATTATTATTATTCAGATTGTACATGTTTGGTAATTAGCTAGTAACCCCCAGACTTATACCCCGGATCTGGAGGGCGTTACAGGTTTGGCATTAGAGTTGTAGGTTTGGTCCCTGAAAATAAGAACATTAAGGTTAAGATAAGATAGGGAGATCACATAGGATAGGAATAGTCAACTAGGAAGAGTAGCATTAGGATTTAGATCAGATTAGAATAGGAAAGTATAAGTTTTAGGATTATTCAGTGACCTTTCTTCTTTCTTTGATATATTATCAGATGGCGTCGTTAGGTTATTCAGGTTCATCTGAGAGGACAGTTACAGGACCAGTTGCACCAATGGTTCCACCAGTGTTTGAGTATATGTTTCCACCTCATCCACCATTTCCCCAGGAGCCAGCACCACCAGTGCCGGATCTGATTCTTGATCCAGTAGAGATGTTTGATCCACTAGAGTTCTTTGTGCCGATGTTTCCACCTCCACCTCCAGTAGAACATCAGTTTATGCCAGGGATTGAGCCAGAGCTTCCACCACCAGCAGTGTTACCTCCTATTCCAGTACATGCTCCAGAGCCAGAGATATTCCAGATGGTTCCAGTTGAGGATATGGGTGAGCATGAGGTAGAGTTACAGTTGGGCGCCCCACAACAGGGTGTTGCAGGGATTCAGAGGGTTCTATCACAGGAGTCAGTAGGACATGTTGCACAACCACATATGGTACCGTATCATGACTACAGTGTTATGAGAGAGGACGTTGAGTAATGGAGAGCTCAGTGTAGAGAGATTATGCACTTATTTGATCAGAGAGACCGAGGACCATTAGCTGCACTACAGCCAGATTATATGATGAGCCAGAGGTTACAGTCGACCCTGATGAGTGTGTTAGGTCACACACACTGTAGAAGGGGGTTGAATACAGTGTTTATCACAATCAAATCAAATTAAAGAACTCAAGTAACAGAAAACAGACTTTATTCAATACAATAAACTCTATTACAATATGGAACTTTCCTCTCTCAGTGATGAACAAATATCACGAGAGCTGCTAGGGTTACAATGAATATTATTCTCGATAATGATAACACTTATAGTGTAAACCCTATGTCTGTGTTTATATACTACACAGTTACAAGATAATCGCTAATTGATATGGAATATAATTCTGCTTCCTAAAATATATGAATCAGATATCATTTCTTCCAAGTATTATATTCTTCATAGAATTCCTTCTTCATTCATATCTCTTCTTGCGTTTGTCTTGATCTTCTTTCCTTTCAATCACCCGCCTTCCTTATCTGAAAGTCCCCTTAAGTCCTGATATTATCTTCTGATAAATATCTCCTGATAACTTAAGTTCTGACCACTTAAGTTCTGACTTCAGTATAAGTACTGATTTGTCCTATTTAAGTAAGATCTGAAAACTAAACAGAAATCATATTAGACATGACATTATCAAATATATCTAACAATCTCCCCCAACTTGTAAATTAGCATAATATACAAGTTTAACAGATATTTGATGATGTCAAAAACATTAAGTACAAATGCATGAGAATTTGACTAGATAACTACAACTTACAGTCCTTAAAGCTTTACCAACTTTAACTTCTGATAACAGCTTCAGTCTGTATACACATCATAATTTGAGCAGTTGTAGATCTTGACTTGGCTTCAATTACTGATCTCTTTGATGTCAGGAGTTGTTCTAAGATAGTTCTTTAACAAACATCTCTCAGCATATTTAA
Source organism: Apium graveolens (assembly GCF_009905375.1). Taxonomy (NCBI): domain Eukaryota; kingdom Viridiplantae; phylum Streptophyta; class Magnoliopsida; order Apiales; family Apiaceae; genus Apium; species Apium graveolens. Next base: position 103,618 of record NW_027417459.1, on the reverse strand, counting down.
GTTCATCTATCATCCTCCTTTTAGCATTCTTCAATTCAACTGTATCTTCACCAATTTGAAAGATAGCAACCCTGAGATCATTTATTCTGGCTTTCCTTATGTCCTGATCCAGTCTGATCAAATATGCCTTGTCAGACTCAAGATTAAATTCCACAGCCTTATAACCTAAAAAGGTAGTTATAATCTTAGCAGAGTTAGGCTTCATCTCAACAATATTACACTTGTGATCTCTGTACTTGGGACAGTATGTGTTTTCAGAATTTACAGAATAAAGCTTCTTCTTTCTCTGAATTTGAGTCTTCAAATAATTTGCAGCACTTTCAGTTAATATATTCTTCACTTGAAGTAAGAATAGAACATGTTCTAGTTCCTCAAAATACTTCAGTGGTATAGCATTCTCCCTTATGTGGTAAACTCTTCCATCTGTCATGAAATATAACAAGATGTGTTCTTTCAAGAAGGTATGGTAAACCATCTGTACAGATTCAAGCTGATTCAATCTTTCAGGAGTTGCTCCAACACCTGGTTCATTTAAGAAAGTTGGATCATTGGTTGTGTTCTACACTCTTCTTTCATTAACACTACCCAATCCAGATTTATCTCTTGCTTTCTTTCGGGTAACAACTTTTGCTTCAAAACCACTTGCTGCAGTCTTCAAAGGTTGAGTCTATTTAGCTTTAGTGAATCTTGGTAGGAGTAACTTTGAGGATTTAACATGAGCAATGTCAGAGGTTTCCTTTAACTTATCTTCTGATATCAAGCTAACTTGCGCTATGTCAGAGGTTGCTTGCTTCAGCGTCATATCAGAACTTACTCTATCTTGACTCTAAACAACTTGAGCCATGTCAGAGGTTGTTTGATAAATATTCTTTGAAACCAGAGTAATATTAGCATCTTTAACAAATATTTCTTCATCCATAGGAGGCACATAAACCTTTAAAGGTTCACCAACTTTCTCTTTGCCCTTGGACCTTGGATCTATCTGCATTTGTGATTTGGCCTTGGTTGCCTCAGTATTTACCCTTTCTTTTATCACAATGCCTTTAACCTTAGGAATTTTCTTTTCAACAACAGAAGCTTCAGATTTGGAGTTGACTTTTTCTAACTTAAGTCTAGCTTCTTCCTTTAGACTCTCAAAGTCCATTCCTGGATTTTCTTTCAGAAATAACTGTCTTGAAATTTCCTCATCAAGTTCCAGATGTTCATCAGAACTTATTCTTTTACCAGTATCAGAAGTTATTCTTCTCCTAGTATCAGAACTTGTTCTTTGACTTGTAATTCCAGATTTACTTGATGAAAGACCTTTACCTTGACCATGACCTCCACCCATTCTAGAGTTTCCCGGGTCATCTTTTCCATCATCCTTTCCCTTCAGTGTCTTGATCGGTTTGCATTTGGACTTAATTACTTTCCCCCCTTTTTGGCATCAGCAGGTAATAGAAGAGAGACAAGAAATTCCATTGAGGATTGGATCTCAATGAGTTGATTTTGATGAGAAGCTTGATTCTTCAAAATTTCATCAATCTGAGACTGTCGCTTCTCTTGGTTTTCTCAATGTAGGCAATTCTGTCAAAGTTTGGTTGGAAAAACCTTTTCTTTTTAAGTTTCAGATTCATATCTTACTAGATCAAGTTTTCTTGAATTTTATTCACCTTGTCATGAGTTATTGAGTGTTGGCCTTGAAGGTGCCTTGTACTCAATGCAGTAACTCTCAGCTATGTCTTGAAATCATCTTTTATCAGCATTTCATCAGCTTTTGCAAGATGCTCAGCAAGAATGTTTTTAGAAGGAACAAAACTAACTGTGTTCCACTCCTTAGTCCACTCCTGTCATCTAGGAGTTTCACTCCAAGGTATCGGTGCTTCCTCTATAACAAACTTCTTGACTATCTCAGCTTTATGAACAGTTTGTTGAGGTGCATGTCTTGATGGACCAGCTGCATCAGTATCTATATTTGTAGCAGCAGCTTCACCAGTAACTTCATCATTAGCAGCATCAGAACTTATAGAATCAGCATCAGCAGCTTCTTCTGATAAAAGAATTATATGAGAGGCTATTGAGGCTTCAACATCATCCTCTAAGTGCTGATCTCTAACTAAGTTCTGATCAACGGCCATATTCTGATGCTCACTTAAAATCTAATCTTCAGTATCTAGATGCAGAGAAGGTATTGTAGGCAATTCTGGATTAAAATCAGCATCAAGAAGTGGTGTTGGTGGTGGAGTGTTTGGTGCTGGTGGAGCTTCTAAGTACAGAACCTCAGGCACAACCAGGTTGTGAATATCAATCTCAGCACTTGTGCCTGGGTTTTCAGTATGTACTGGTTCATTTACAGGAGACACGGGAGGAGTAGGCAGTGATTGTGCTGAAGGAAGAAAATCAACAACAATTGGTTCTGTTAGGATCAGAGATTCCTGACCCCCTTCCTTAGCTCCTTCTGCCAGAGTTTCTTCAGAACGTGATGATACACTGACAGGCCTCCTGGCTCTTTGGTTTTTATGTCTCTTTGAAGGTGGAGAGACTTTGGGAGTTTCATCAGAATACATTCTTCTAAGCCTTTTGAGAAGCTTAGAACCCCCAATTCCAGTATCCTTCTGAGAAGAGACCTTCTCAGCTTCTTTAACAACAGGTTCTGATACTGGAACTTGTTCCTTACTGTCTGACTCATCTCTTAAAACAATCCTCCTTCTCTTCTGTTGTGTCTGAGGTACAGTCTTTGTCCTCTTGGGCTTTGAAGATGAAGGCCTCACAGGATGTGCTGATGATGAAGGTTGAGATATCTGTGAAGGTTTGAAATATGTTTTGATTGAGGGTTGAGTAGGTTGAGGTTGAGAAGTTTGAGGTGTAAGTGTGGTATGTTCTGATGGTTGTTGTGGTGGCTTGGATGTGCTGGTGGGTTGAACATCAGGAATAACATATCTGTAGGTGTGAGGATCAGCATTTACCAGGATCTATTTTACATACTGAGGTATCTGTAAGGGTCTAACCACTTTCTTCTTAAGGTCAGCATTTAAAAAGTCATTAAAAGCCTGTTTTGCAAGTTTAAAAGGTGGAATTAAATCAGTGGTAGGTTGGGGTTCATTAGCACAACAGAAGTTATATATAAGCTGACAAAATCTAGCAAAGTACACTACATTCCTATCTTTTGTCATCCTATCCCCTATGAAACCTAGCACAACACTTGCAAAATCAAAGTGAGTTTGATGAATAAGAGCATACCCGATGTGCTGACTCATAATTGGAATGGCATCAAAGTTGGAGGACTTATTGGCGAATGCCTTAGTGATACAATCGAAGAAAAAACTCCATTCCTTCCAGATTTTTGCTCTTTTCAATTGTCCAAGCTTTCCCAAACTGCCCTCATAACCCAAACTGGCCATGAACTACTGTAGAACAGGTTCCTCCACTGTTGAAAAAGTATAGCCTTCTGGTAATTGAAGAGCTTTACGAACTGCTCCAGGAGTAACCACGTGCTCAACATCATTCACTTCAAAAACGATGCTTGGAGTAGCAGTAGCACCACCAATATCAAAATGCCCAGTCCGCCAGAACGTCAGAACTTGTTGGCTTGAAATGGCTTGAGGTTGGGTCAAAGCATACCCAATCTCACTATTTGCTAGAAAATCTTGCACAAAGTACAAATCAGATGGAACTTCAGCCTTGTTCAAGATTGCAACATAGTTGTTAGGGACAAACTTGGCTCCATCTACAATCAAATCCTTGGGTGCCATGAGAAATAAGTGAGAAATTAAGTTGCCTGTAAGGTGTTTGATAAAATGGCTATATGATAAATCATCAGTGGATGTGAGAGAGAATAAAAGAGAGATATAAAATATGAAAGTGAATAAAAGATTTTACAATCTTTTCTCTCTTTTACTTATACACGGTAAAAAAATAGCCATTGAGACACCTGTCAGACATGCAGCAGTAAAAGATAATTAATGGGCACGGGTATTCAGTAATCATTACTTATCACATTCAGTTTTTCAAGGAGAAAAACTGTTCCACTTACCAAGTAATCCCATTAATCAAGGACGTTCAGTTTTATTTTAAATTTTAAAAAAAAATGTTCCCACTTAATAAATTATTATTACTGCTTTACCAATATGCTGTAAAAATATGACCAGTGAGATAATGACCAAAAATAAACCAAGTAAATAAATACTGCCACATCAACATCAGAACTTGATTTGTATCAGAGCTAAAAAGGTCATCAGAATATCACTACGCCATAGATGGCCTATCGCAATAGTTTGATCATGAGTGTTACAATTTAATTTTACATTAGCTATGCTTATTTTTGTCTACTGCAACATGACACATTTGATGTTACCATAGCCTTTTCAACATGTTACCATAGATAGAAAGTGTTACACACTGCAACATATTTTAAGATGTGTTACCATAGGGTATTAATGAATAAAATATTATCATTTTACAAAATAATAAGATATATTTAAAATATGTGAATTTAAATTATTTAATTTTACATTATATTTAAGTAATAATTTAAAAATGTTACTTTTTTGAAATAAGTGAATAATGATTATTTTGTTTTAAATATTAAATTAAAATTATATTATTAATATATAAAAATTTATCTTTAAAAAAATATAAAATAAATTAATCCTATTATTTAATTTTAAATTTAACTAATTTTGATATAACTTAATTTGCTGTTTGAGTTTATAAATTGTAGGTAGTGACATTATTTTTAAATAATTTAGTTACAATTCATTATGATAATAATTTATTTAAAAAAAGTTAAAAACAAAATATGAGGTGAATTGAACAAGGCGGCTAAAATTTGGCTAAAATTTGGAGAAGCGGGAATTTTTGTCAAACAGGCAGTACGTTAAAAAATTTCGAAAAGTCAATATACTCTATTTCTCTTCTGGATCTCTCTCTCACTACTCTTCTCTCTCACTCATCTAGTTCCCTCCTGCTCTCTCTCCGCCATTCTCTACATTAAGGGTATAATAAAGTCGATTTTATTCAATTCAGAGTTAAACTTTTACAAATCGATGTGTATGGGTCTGCGGGTTCAAGCTTTAAAGAAAATTAGGGTTTTTATTTGAATTAGGGGTTTTTGTGATTTATTTTTTTTGGTTAAATTCTCAAAGTAATTGGTTTATCTTTTTGTTCCAGGGTTAGTTTGGTTTGATTTGGGTCTAATTCAGAGCTTGGGCTTAGTTTACGATTCTACATCAAGGTATTCCATCTCTTTTTATATGTTTTATGTTGTTTCTCAGTGTGTGAGCTTGAATTGAATATTGTATGTCACATTCGGCAAGTAAGACTACAAAATCTAATAAGGAAATTAATGATTTTAATATATTATGATTTTAATTCTTAGGTTAGTTCAGAACCCAGGAGATTTTGTAATCACTTTTCCAAGGGCATATCATGTAGGATTCAACCATGGTAATTTCTTTACTGTCTTCTTGTACCATAATGTTGTTCGAAGCTTTTAGTGTGTTTGTTTTATTGTTAATTTAATGATCACAGTACTTCTATGTGTTATATATCACGGGCTTCTTGTTCTTTTAAAATCTAAGCTTCAGTTCAGGGATAATGATCATAGCTAGATATTATTTCTAAATGATAGCCCTTCACGTCGGGGATAATGATCATAGCTTGATATTATTTGTATTTTGTTCAAATATTGAATTGTTTCTATTACATAGTTCAACTTAGTGTCTTCATGTGTATTGATTGTTTTTAACCTTGTCTCAATATAGCCATCACTTTTACAATATGATAAATTATTCATAATCAACTGAGAATTCGAACCAATTACATAATGATTGTAACAAATCTTTTGGATAATCTTGGTCCCTTTCTTTTGTATGACTGAAAAATCTGACATATTATTAATACAAAACCAAATGTCCGGAGTAGTCTGCTCATCAATCTCCCTTTTGGCTTACTTGATTCCACATCTACTAATTTCGGGTAACAAATTTGTACTTGATCAACTTTACAAGCTGTTCTATACATCATGTGTATAACCTGGTGTATATAATTTGATTTTACAGGAGTAGTTTCATCCGCAACAGTAACATTACTTAACAAATGTAACCAGACAGTCTGGCCTGACAATAAATCCAACACCGCTACTCATGTTCCAACCACTAGTTAAACTTCGGAAAGGCGAAACTACAACCATCAATATACCATCATCTTGGACCGGTTGGTTCTATGGTAGGACTCAATATGTCCAAGACTCTTTTGGAAACTTCACTTGCCTCACAGGCGATTGTGGCTCCAGTAGGCTGGAATGTACGGGCAGTAGATCTGTAGGGGGAGCAACTCTAGCTGAGTTCTCGATCGATGGTTCTGGTGGAAGGGATTTCTTTGACATTAGCATGGTTGATGGTTATAACTTGCCGATCATGATCTCCCCATTAGGTGGACTCAACTATTCAAGGACATAGTGTAGTATGGACGTCAACAGCGTGTGTCCATCCGAGCTAAAGATAAGTTCAGACGGGAAAGGGGTGGCTTGTAAGAGTGCTTGCGTGGCTTTTGGTGATCCTCAGTATTGTTGTACCGGCAACTACAGTTCACCTGATAAGTGTAAGGCTTCAAACTACGCTAACGTGTTCAAAAAGGCGTGTCCCACGGCGTACAGTTATGTCTATGATAATAAGGTCGGTGCTTTCATATGTGACAGTGCTGCCAACTATCTCATTTCCTTCTGTACAACGCCAAATGAAACAAATGATACCAGGTACATTTACATATAACTCCTCACATGACTTTCCTTGCTGTTATGCTCCAGTTTCTCTAGTTTGTTAATCAATCAATATTGGTAGTCCCCGGGTATTTCTGTCGTGCCAAATTGAAAGTCTGACCCATTATACCTTAAACAAAGTCTGACACGTTTCCTTAACATTTGATATTAATTAATTGTGTAATAACTAAGATAAGCATAATTGGGAGTTATCATAAATAGTCTTTTCCATATATTCAGACGATTCAGAAGTTCTTTAGTAGTGATCCCTTTGCAATATAAGTTTAATTGTTGAAATCTTACCTTAATGCTATATGCAACCTATTAATATCATCAGCTCAATCCATCTGCTTTTACAGATCAACATCTCAACATTCTTAGTCTAAAACTGCAAAATGCTAACTAGGATTGTCGATAAACTAACATTCAAATATACTGACATAAATATCAGAAGGAAGTGTTATTTCGATTTCTGAAATCCAGTCTTCTTCAATCATGTATTTACACTTGTACCATTCCCTTTGATACAATTTTTGCTGTGTTTTATTCATGAAAGAAAATTCCAGCACTTGTTTGCTGTGACGTTTTCCTTTAAAAAAATATACTGCTCTCTTCAATCATTATCATGAGATCAGTTAATTATTTCATCAATTATGTTCAATTTTATTAAGCTTATCTGGAATATATACACCCCACCAGTATCATCTCAGTGCATCAGGTTTTGCTGATGAATATATCATGCTCAAGTTGTTTCTGCAAAATACCATTTGGATTGCGATATCCTTTAGCTACAGCAAGAGGACACTTAGATATACCTTTCCGGGAGAAAATATTCTACCTTCACATGTTATAAAAGTAAAAACTATATTATAAATTATTCATAATCAGAGATTGAATCGGCCATGCTGTTCATCATATGATAAATCTAATCTGTTGTATCACATGATTACTCGATAACTTGCATTGAATTTTAGTCACAATTCACTAAAACATCACTGATTTACCTTCGTGCATATGATTCAATTGGTCCATTTTCCATTGTTTCATTCTTTTATTATCTTTATGTTTGTTATGACACTATGTTTGTGTTATGTCCAGGATGTAATGAAATGCAACTGGTTCTGAATGTTGGGGGCCAGACAGACTATCACGGCTCCAAATGGCAGAGACAGTGGCAGCTGTTAGAGTTTATAAAAGTTCATTACTCAAACCAATATCGCCATCATTAGTAAGTCTACCATAAACACTGAACCCTGAATCAAAAGTTACTTTCCCAGTCATCTTATCATTGTTTTCACTTATGTATAATCATTTGTGCGAGTTGTGCCCTTTCTAGAAAGCACGCAACATTCAATCAATCACACTCACCTAATTGGATATCGATTTCCTCTGCTTCCTACAAATATGATATTTAAATCTTTACTTTTCAGATTGATCGCGGTGTCAAGTCCCCTGCTGACATATCAATGGACATCAGCAAACTAATTCAAATGTTATGCTTTTCTCTTATGAAATTTGAAGAAGGCGTCAAATTAACATTCAGAAATGAAACCAACACCAGTTCTTAAATTTTAAAGCTCCAGATCTTGTAGGAGAATGTGAAGAGTTTCTAGTGTTACTATTTTATTAAGTTTATCTTTTTTTTTCTAATGTTTAGTAAAGAACCTGAACTATTTTGTTTAGTTAAAATAATTGTTGTTGTCATAGTTTTAGACATGTGATGGTTTGAATATTTGAGTTGGTTTGGATGTAATACATTTTGTGGTATTTAATGATATTTTGGGATTGTCGATTTCGAATAGAATAATTTCATGTAGTATTGCTTTTTACATATGAAAAACATTTTAATGGTATATGTGTTATATTTACAAACAAATTCTGTCAAATTAATATAATACAAATCATTATAAAAAAAATGGGGCCAACTTGTGGTCCCTAATATGGGCCCCACAAGTGGGCCCCATTTTTTTTTGCAAATTCAAAGTTCAAAGGTAACATACATAGTGTGATACTATAGACATATATTGATGTTACCTTTGGTGTCTATTGTAACACAAAAGTCCATGTTGCACCAGGGCAAAGGAAATGTTACATTAGGGGCCAAAGGTAACTCAAAAAAAAGCAACTTAAATTTTATGTTACCTTAGGTCTTTTGGGTGGCTATGGTAACATTTTTTTGGCCCGTTGTAACATTTTTTAGGTGTTGCTGTAGGCCATCTATGGCGTAGTATATGGTTAGTATCAGGATTTAAAATGTCATCAGAATAAGAAACGACTTAGAGACAAAATCTTGCAAGAAGATAAAATTTCATTAATATATCAAGCAAATACATTCGATGAAATTTAGCAATTACATGCATAAAATATAAGATTGCCCTAGTCTAAAATGCCTAACATCAATAGTTTTAGTCCTAAGCTAAGAAGCCTAACAACTAACTCCTTCTGTTGCTGATGAAGAGCACTGCAAGATGGATGATCCATTCTTGCTGACGAAGATAACGGAGATGTAGATCTCTTTGGACAGTCAACAAGTCATTTTTGATGATCTCTGGAAATTGAATCCAGAGATTATGAGGAATGTTGTTGATAGGATATGCAGTTGGAATTCCATTTTGAAAATTATGCACAGTTTCGGTGCCATAGTTGTAAAACCAACCAAACTCAGCCATTTTTGTTGATATGAATGAAAAGAGAGCGAGTTTGTGAGAAAGTGAAGAATGTTTTGGCTGGAATGAATCGATGGTTTAAATAGCCAATGGAATACCAAGGGACACGAGAACTGGGCAACAATTACAAGTACAAATAATGACCCCTCGATTCCCTAGACTGATGAGTAATAATAACAGCCATTGGAAGCTTAAAACAGGAGTTAATGAGCACACGAAACAAATAGGAATTACTGTGCATGTACGAGTACCACGAACCCAAATTATGTTGACTGTTAATATCTCACCTAAACATATTCTGATTTTAAATATAACTATTTCAGATTGTAACCACAAATAAGTCAAGTAAAGAATCAGGATTTAATATCAGAACTTAGACTTATATCTGAACTTAACAGTCATCAGAACATGATTCCTTAACTCGAAAGGTGAATGCCTATTTATGTAATTCTTCACACAAATTCTGATTTCATTTCTTCAGAACTTAATCATCAGAACTTCCATCATAACTTGTCCTCAGAATTTATGCAACTGACACTTAACCTGTTCATCTAAAACAACATTTATCACCACAGTAATTTTCATCATTCATATAGAGTGTATGTGTGCAGAAAGTCAAATATCAGATAAAGATTAAAGTCTGATTCACTTCAGTACATCTTAAAAATAAGGCATAACTAAGAACTTTGCTCAAAATCTGTCATTATATTAGAAGTCTACTAAAGAATGAGTTTATGCATGAGTCCACCTCAATTGTTTTGTGTTCATTTTATGCATCTTTTGAAATTCCTTTTTACAGTGGCTTCTCAGTGTAAGTGAGTCACGACTGTTTATTAGAATTTATGCTATTATCAGAGTATTTCTCCAGTAATCATAGAGTTTGAAAAGTCACCAAGAAAATTTTATTTTGCTTTTCTAATGCATATTACTTAATACCAGCAATGCACTTGGGTCATCCCTTCCACATTTTCACTCTAGATCTCAAAGGAGTACCTGATTTTTATTTCTTTTTCTTTTTCTTTTGATAAGGCAGGTTTATCAGCACTTAGTACATCCATCAGATTTACTAACATCAGAACTTAACAGATAAGAAGTATTATTCTAGTTTTTGACTTAGTAATAAGATACACAAAGTAAACTTAACTAAGCTCAATAAAAGAATTTGCTTGTGTTTAAAAGATTTTCACATAAACAATTACTTCAAACATGGGACTTAGTATATTAAATACTACTAGGTCAGCATCTAGCACAGTTATCCTCATTGGATTGAATAGTCACAGAAACATTCATATCACTATCAGAGTTTAGAAATTCACATCAGACAACAATCAGCACTTAAGCAATTTTCAATTTAAGCACAGAATACACAAAGATAGTAATATCTGTAAATACTAATCATAAAGTCTGATGTATCAGAACATAAACTAAGCAGATTTAGAGAAAGAACCTGAAACCATTCCAAGTTCATTTACCAATCTTGTAAAAGTAGCTTCACACGGTGGTTTTGTGAAGATATCTACTAGTTGTTGATCTGTTGGAACAAAGTGCAATTCCACTGTACCTTCATCCACATGTTCCCTAATGAAATGGTACCTAATGCTGATGTGCTTTGTCATTGAGTGTTGAACTGGATTACCTGTCATAGAAATAGCACTTTGATTATCACAGTAAATAGGGATTTTAAAGTATGTTAACCCATAATCCAGTAACTGACTCTTCATCCAAAGAATCTGTGCACAACAACTTCCTGCAGCAATGTACTCTGCTTCTGCAATTGATGTGGAAATTGACTTTTGTTTCTTGCTAAACCAAGAAACTAATCTGCCTCCAAGAAATTGGCAGCTTCCACTTGTGCTTTTCCTGTCAATTTTGCATCCTGCAAAATCTGCATCTGAGTAACCTGCTAGCTTAAAGTCTGATTCTCTAGGATACCACAATCCCAGATCAGCTGTACCCTTAAGGTACTTGAAAATTCTTTTCACAGCTGTTAACTGAGGTTCTCTTGGATCTGCTTGAAATCTTACACAAAGACAGGTAGCATATATGATACTAGATCTACTTGTAGTTAGATAAAGTAGTGAGCCAATCATACCTCTGTAATCAGTAATATCTACTGATGTACCAGTATCCTTATCCAATTTTGTTGCAGTGGCCATAGAAGTGGATGCACTTGAACAATCTTGCATTTCAAATTTCTTCAGCAAATTTCTGGTGTACTTGGATTGACAAATAAAAGTGCCTTCTTCATTTTTCTTGACTTGAAGGCCCAGAAAATAGCTAAGTTCCCCCATCATGCTCATTTGATATCTTGACTGCATCAGTTTGGCAAACTTCTTGCAAAGTCTATCATTTGTAGAACCAAAAATGATATCATCAACATATATCTGCACCAAAAGTAAGTCCTTACCATGGTTGAGGTAGAACAGTGTTTTGTCAATAGTTCCTCTGTTAAATCCACTTTCCAGAAGAAACTGAGCTAAAGTCTCATACCATGCTCTTGGAGCTTGCTTAAGGCCATAGAGTGCTTTATCAAGCCTGTAGACATGATTTGGAAGTTTGGAATCTACAAAGCCTAGAGGTTGTTCAACATATACTTCCTCTTCCAATTCTCCATTGAGAAAAACACTTTTCACATCCATTTGAAAGACAGTAAACTTTTTGTGAGCAGCATAAGCCAAAAATATCCTTATGGCTTCCAATCTAGCAACTGGTGCAAATGTTTCATTATAATCAATTCCCTCATGTTGTGAATATCCTTTTGCAACCAGCCTTGCTTTATTACTTGTAATTATGCCATCACTATCAGTTTTATTTCTGAACACCCGCTTTGTACCAACAACAAATCTGTTCTTTGGTCTTGGCACTAGGGTCCAGACTCTGTTTCTTTCAAATTCATTTAACTCTTCCTGCATTTCTTGCACCCAATCAGCATCTTGAAGAGCTTCTTCCACTTTTTTTGGTTCAGTCTGAGAAAGAAAAGAATTATAAAGACATTCATTTGATGTAGCTGTTCTAGTTCTGACACCTGCATCAGGATTTCTAATAATTAAGTCAGGTGTATGCGATTTAGTCCACTTCCTTGCAGATGGAAGGTTTTCTCTAAAACTGGATGCTCCCCCATGATCCATGCTGTCCTCATCAACATTTTCTGATGCTCCACCTGAAATTATGCTCTCTGAGTTGGATCCTTCAGAATTTGAGTTTCCAGAATTATCGGAACTTGGCTCATCAGAACTTGATGAATCGGAACTTGAAGAGCCAGTTGTAGGTTCTGATGCTTCTTGAGATGTGGTTGTATCTTCAATATGCTCCCCCTGCACAGGTGCATCTTCATTTAGCGTAGTCACCACAGATTCAATAACATCAGAGTTTAATCCATCAGAGTTTACAGTATCAGGATTTAGACTGTCAGGATTTACAGTATCAGAATTTAAATCTTCATTTTCAAATCTCAGCTTATCATGATCATTGAAATCTTCAAGTCCAGTAATCTTCTTATCATCAAAAGATACATTGATAGATTCCATGACAACCCTTGTTCTTAAATTGTAGACTCTGAAGGCTTTTGTGGAAAGTGGATATCCAACAAAAATTCCCTCATCAGCTTTTAGATCAAATTTGGATAGTTGTTCAGGATGAGTCTTAAGAACAAAACACTTGCATCCAAATACATGAAAATACTTCAGATTTGGCTTCTTTTTCTTCACCATCTCATATGGTGTCTTTCCATGCTTGTTATTGAGTGTTGCATTCTGAGTAAAACAAGCAGTCTGCACAGCTTCAGCCCAAAAATAGGTTGGTAGCTTTGCTTCATCAAGCATAGTTCGTGCAGTTTCAATAAGAGTTCTATTCTTTCTTTCAACAACTCTATTTTGTTGTGGAGTTCCAGGAGCAGAAAATTCCTGCTTTATTCCATTGTCTTTGCAGAACTCTTCCATAATTAAATTCTTGAACTCAGTGTCATTATCACTTCTTATAATCTTCATAGAATCTTTGACCAATTTATCCAGGTGCTTAACATGATCAATCAAAATAGATGCAGTTTCACTTTTTGTGTGCAAGAAATACACCCATGTGTATCTGGTGAACTCATCCACTATGACCATAGCATATTTCTTCTTTGCAATAGACATGACATTTACTGGACCAAATAGATCAACATGTAGTAGGTGATAAGGCTCAAGAATTGATGATTTAGTCTTGCTCTTGAATGAAGATTTTCTTTATTTAGCCTTCTCACATGAATCACAAAGGCCATCGGGAGCAAATACTGATTTAGGTAGTCCTCTCACAAGATCTTTCTTGACTAGTTCATTTATATTGTTGAAATTTAAATGAGAGAGTTTCTTGTGCCAATTCCAGCTTTCTTCAATTGATGCTCTACTTAACAGACAGATTGCAGAACCATCAGTACTTGTTGAAAGCTTGGCTTCATAAATGTTACCATGCCTATATCCTTTCAGAACAACTTTGCCTGTAGATTTGCTTACAACTTCACAGTGTTCTTCAAAGAAATCCACAGGATAACCTCTGTCACAGATTTGACTAACACTCAGCAGATTGTGTTTAAGTCCTGAGACCAGAGCTACTTTTTCAATGATGACATTCCCCAAATTGATATTGCCATATCCCAAGATTTTTCCAATGTTGCCATCTCCATAAGAAACACTTGGGCCAGCTTTCTCCACAAAGTTTGATAGCAGGGCTTTATTTCCAGTCATATGTCTTGATCATCGACTGTCCAGATCTAGGATGTTTTTCCTGTTGCCCTGCAATCACAAAGACCATTAATGATTAGTTTTAAGGACCCAGACTTGCTTGGATCCTTTGGCCTTATTAAGTTTGTTAACATTTCCAGCGGATTTAGAATCAGAGTTTTTGTTAACATTTTTCTTATCAGCATTTACACTATCAGACTTTGTATCAGAACTTACACTAGAAGGAACAATGCTAACTTTCTTTAAAGAAGGTTTTATTTGATAATAATCATATTACAAACTATGATATTCCTTATAAGTATAAATGGAATGCCATAAACTACCACAATGAAAATAAGGATTTTGTGGCTTATATCTAACAGACCGACTCTTAAATCCTGATTTTGAAGGTAAGGAGTTTATGTTCTTATTTTTCCTGCAAAAAGAAGCCAGATGGTTAGAACTTCCACAATTATGACATGTTTTTCTAGGAGCATTAGGAATAGGCTTAAAATAATTGCTTTTATTCACACCTTCATTTCCATTCCTATTTTTCCTAGGTGACTTTACCTTGTTTACATTCTTAACATCTTTTAGCTTATGCTTAGGCTTAATTTCTACAGTTCCTTTATCATTCTTATCATCTCCAAAACCTAAGCTCTCTTTCCAGTTTCAACTACTTAACAAATTCTGAGTTGTTCTGCTAGAGTTAGTCCAAGTTCTGATAATCTCTCTTTCCTTTTCTAACTCAGTTTTTAGAGATTCATTCATTTTAAGTACTTCATCCCTAACATAGAAAGCATCATCTCTATCTTTCTGAGTTTGATGGAACATGACTAACTCTTTTTCTAAATAATCATTCCTCTTTTTACAAGCAAGATTTTCAGGAGTTAATCTTTCACATGTTAAAGTTTGATCTCTATAACTAATGAACATGGTTTTAAGATATCTTCTCAACTCATTAATATCATTAGTATGAAAGGCATAAGTAGTTTGAGGTACCTTTAGCTCAGCAGCATCGGAACTGCTATCAGCATTTTCCATCAAGGCATAGTTCTCCTCACTTTCAGAATCTGAAGTGTCTGTCCAGCTTTTCTTCTTTGTGACAAGAGCCTTGCCTTTGTCACTCTTCACTTTCTTGCAATCAGGAGATATGTGGCATTTCTCACCACAGTTGTAGCATTTGACATTTGTGTAATCTCATTTATCAGACTTCCCTCCTTTGCCTTCATATATTTCTGAAACTTTTCTTATCAGAACTTGCACCTTTCCTGGAAAACTTCTTTCCCTTCCTGAATTTTCTGTATGCAATCCTTGTGATTCCTTTCACCATAAGAGCACACAGCTTCATCATCTCTTCATCAGCATCCATCTCAGGTAAGCTTTCAGTTTCTGAGTCATCATCACTATAAGAACTTAATGACTCAGTCTCAGACTTTGTGATGAGAGCTTTTCCCTTGCCTTTCCTTGAGGTAGCTGCTTTGGGGGATTCCTCCTCAACCTTAAGAGCAACTGTCCTTGACTTTCCTCCTTTCCTCTTGCTTCTTTGTTCCATCTCAAGTTCAAGAGTCTTGGAGCATCCCATAAATTTCATCAAGAGTTGTTTCTTCAAGATTATAGTTGTCTCTTATAATTTTGGCCTTCAAATCCCAACTTTCCGGAAGAGCTAACATGAATTTAAGGTTTGAGTCTTCAAGATCATATTCCTTATCAACTAGTGACAAATCATTCAAGAGTTTGACAAATCTGTCATATAAATCAGTCAATGACTCATTATGCTTTGAGTCAAAGTGTTCATACTCTTGAGTGAGTATAGTCTTCATGTTCTTCTTAATTGAATCAGTTCCCTGACATCTTGTCTCCAAGGCATCTCATATCTCCTTTGCAGTCTTGCAGTTAATTACCCTATTTGACATTACATTATCAATGGCACTATGCAGCAAGTGTCGTACCTTAGCATCTTTAGCAATTGATGCGATATCTTCAGCAGTGTAATCACTCTTCTCCTTTGGTATAGATTTTGCTGCTTCACCTACAACTGCAACATCGAGTTTGGTTGGTTTGTGTGGTCCTTCATTGATTCTGTCAAGATATTCTGGATCTGTAGCTTCCAGAAACATAGACATCATCACCTTCCATATGGGATATTCAGATGGTTTCATTATGGGAACTCTAATAGTCCCATATCGACTATGGATTTGAGTCTTTGGAGGTTCTTCAGTTTTGGTGGACTTGGTTGGAGTTTCTGCTTCAGACATGATTGTTTTTGGATCTTAAACTGTTTGTGTGTTAACAGATCTGCTCTGATACCACTTGTTAGGTCACACACACTGTAGAAGGGGGTTGAATACAGTGTTAATCATAATTAAATCGAATTAAAGAACTCAAGTAACAGAAAACAGACTTTATTCAATTAATAAACTCGGTTACAATATGGAACTGTCCTCTCGCAGTGATGAACAAATATCACGAGAGCTGCTAGGGTTACAATGAATATTATTCTCGATAATGATAACACTTATAGTATAAACCCTATGTCTGTGTTTATATACTACACAGTTACAAGATAATCACTAATTGATATGGAATATAATTCTGCTTCCTAAAATATATCAATCAGATATCTTTTCTTCCAAGTATTTTATTCTTCATAGAATTCCTTCATGCATATCTCTTCTTGCGTTTGTCTTGATCTTCTTTCCTTTCAATCAGCCGCCTTCCTTATCTGAAAGTCCCCTTAAGTCTTGATATTATCTTCTGATAAATATCTCCTGATAACTTAAGTTCTGACCACTTAAGTTCTGACTTCAATATAAGTGTTGATTTCCAGTTAAGTACTGATTTGTCCTGTTTATGTAAGATCTGAAAACTAAACACAAATCATATTAGACATGACATTATCAAATATATCTAACAGAGTGCTACATGGGAGTTAGATGCTTTGACACATGACATGCCGCCTTCGTTTGCAGAGTTTTATATGATTTTCCGTCTAGCACAGATAGTGGTTCAGATACTTCAAGACGAGTTGAGGCGTATACCACCGGGATTCTGAGGTTTTGACTACAGGGGACTGACGTAATGTAGGTGACTGATGTATATAGATGCAGCCTAATATGGTATAGTGAGTAGTATATGTGTATAGTAGTAGCTTGACTTGTAGTAGCAGCAACCATGAAAGTTTTGAACGAGACTTTTTGTACCAAACATCCACACCTGAGGCTGGTGTTATATATAAAATGAACTTTTTCAAATTGTCTTTATCTAAATTTCAGTCTTTACAGTTTTACAACATTTACCTTTATTTTATTATTTTACAATTTTCCGTACTTTAAATTCTGAAAAAAAAGAACAATAATTTTATTTAATTGTTTATATTTTCTGTTTTTATATTAAGCAAATTATTTTCTTACCTACTGTCAACTGTTTAATAAACTGTTAAAAAGACATCACTTGTTTTATTATCAGCAAATGGTACCAAAGAGAAAGACTAGAACCGAGACTTCCAACAGCAACTCCGAAGAACAGACCAATGATACCATGACCCAAATGTTCCATCTGATACAATAACAGATGGTAATGATGCAACAACAGATGCAGCAACAACAACAGCAGATTCAACAACAAATGTTATAACAGCCACCGCGTCCCGAACCCTAGATACCACCAACTATACCTATTGTTACTTTCAAGCAGTTTCAGTCGGTTAAACCTCCATAATTTGATGGAACAGCAGATCCTATTAAGGCTACCACTTGGTTGAAAGAAATAGAGAAAGAATTTGCACTTGTGAAGATTGGTGAAGACCACAAGACTGACTTTGCTAGTTACTTGTTGAAAGGAGAAGCGAACTATTGGTGGGAATCTAAGAAGGCTTTAGAAAGTGAAGATGTTGTACCCTGGGATAGGTTTAAAGAATCGTTCTTACAGAAACATTTTCCTTGCTATGTGAAGAATCAAATGCAGATTAAGTTTTTGGAGTTGAAGTAGGGAAATATGTTAGTGACAGAGTATGAGGCCAAATTTACCGAATTGACTAGATTTGTTCCAGAATAAGTTGATACTGAAGAAAAACGAGTCCAAAGATTTCAAGAAGGATTATGATCGTGGATCAGTGGACAAGTTACAGTTTTTTAATTAACGACTTATAACGCCGTAGTCGAGAAAGCCTTAATTATTGAAGGAGAAAGCGAAAGATCGCAAAAGGAAAGAGGACAGGGAAGTTTCCAAAGCCGCTCCAGCAGGAAGCCGAGATTTCAAACCCGGACAAATTTGAATTTTAAAAGAATAGGACAAGGTATCCAGAAAATAGGTAATCGTTTCCAAGCTCCCAGCCAACGGGGAATTGTCAGAGTCTCAGTGCCGTATTGCAAGACTTGTGGTCGAAAACATACCGGCGTCTGTATTAAAGCGGATGTGACGTGTTTCAAATGTAAGCAGAAAGGGCACTATTCTAACGAATGTCCAACGGAAAAGACAGAAGTTACTTGCTACCATTGTGGAAAGGGGTTAAATCTTAATGTGGTCACTGAAGTGAAGGGCGTGTATCAAAGAACTGATTCTAGGTATTGGGGACTCATTTGTATCACTTTAGTTGCTAGTAATGACGGCACCGTTAATTGAGCTTGTTGACTTGACGGAAGAATGGAGGTGGCATTGTTGACTTGGGCAGGGTGGACAAGGTTGCCACAGATCTAATATTTAAAAGTGTAAAATGCATGTACATTAATTAGGGTTCATGCGGATAAAAATCACTCCCTTCCAGGATCTAGTGGGAAACAGTTTAATTCGTTTCATACATTGGCTCTTAACTTCATGACATCTTAAAGCCCTGTAGCCACAATAGAGTTCTCAGTGTTCTTCTGATGCATTGCGTATGTGTACTTTAGACGCTGTTCGGGTGATCCGTGATATATATCACCTTCAGTAGTTTATATGTTTATATCAACTATAATGTTGAACTTCAACTATGAATCTTTAAGCAAAAGCTAAACTGGTGGGCAGTGTGGTTCTAAATAAAAACCTGATCATTAAAATTAATGTCAAGCATTTTATTTATAACATGTAACTCATTTCTATATTACAGCAGCTCGGTTCTAGCTCTACAAAAGATGGTACTGGTTTGTATAAAAAAAATTAACAAAGGATGGTACTGGTAATGCATGGACACTTCACCAAGGGAAACCTTATGTTGATATTCATAAAGGATGTGGATGTGATAGGTACATGACGTACAAAAGTCTGGATGGTGACTTCGTTCAAAACCGATAACAGCCAGGTGAATTGAGAAAGTAAGCGGTTATATTCCCTCCTATTAACATCCTTAAGATCATGTAGAGCAACCGGTAATGCTTGATATTAATCGAGAACATAGGATATATAGATGTTTAAATGGGTTATATATGCTGGGTTATTTATCATATATGTATTATTTGTAAATATATGGCTTGCTTTGTACATTAGACATGCTTAGTTGGACTCCAACTGTTACTTTTGCTAATTCATAATGTTTTTCGTTAAGTCAACTATATTGACTAACGATATTGTAATTACTAGCAACTAAAATGATACAAATGAGTCTCCGATAATTAGAATCGGTTTTTTGATACATGCCCTTCACTGGAGTGACCACTTTGAGATTTAACCCTTGTGCAAAGAATACGCATATCGCCAGAAATTGCAAAGGACCAGCAATGGAAGCTAGTATTCCGAAAGTGTTGGCATTACCTCCTCCACCGCCGCCTAATCAACCCAGAGCAAGGACTTTCAACATGACAATGAAAGAAGCCGTGCAGAGTCCTAGTGTAATTGTATGTACGCTTTTGGTGAATTCAGTAAATTCAAAAGTACTAATTGATTCTGGTGCTACACGTTCATTTATTTTTGAAGAATTCCTTGATAAATAACATTGCGAAATTGAATGGTTGGGTGAGACGTTAATTATAAAATTAGCAAATGATGACCAAGTTCCAGTAGATCGAGTATGTCCTGCGTGCGATATTGAAATAGCCGGACATCATTTCTCCGTATATCTGATTCCTTTTAAGCTAGGAGAATTTGACGTTATTTTGGGAATGGATTGGTTAGCTTGTCACAATGCTCAGATCGATTGCGGGAACAAGAAAGTAAAACTGCGAACTGCGGAAAAAGCAACGGTAATGTTCAAATGCGAAAAACAGCGGAAGAAATTTCTGACGGTAATGCAGACTAAACGCTTGCTTCGATAGGGATGTGAAATGTACGTAGCCTACGTGTTAGATACCGAAAAGGGGAGTCCCAAAATAAAAGATATTCCAGTTGTGTGTGAATTTCCTGATGTTTTTCCAGACGAGCTTCCAGGGTTACCGTCAGACCGAGAAATTGAATTTACGATTGATTTAGCGCCAGGTACATAACCAGTTTTGAAAGCTCCGTATCGAATGTCACCAGTTAAAATGAAAGAATTGTCCAAACAATCACAAGATCTTCTAGACCGAGGCATCATAAGACCCAGTGTATCCCCGTGGGGTGCACCTGTATTGTTCGTAAAGAAGAAAGATGGCAACATGCGACTATGCATTGATTATCGGGAATTGAATAAGCTGACTATCAAGAATAAATATCTTTTACCGAGAATCGACGATTTGTTCGACCAGCTAAAAGGAGCCGCATAGTTTTTGAAGATAGATTTGAGATCGGGCTATCATCAATTAAAGATTAAAACTGAAGATATCCTCAAGACTGCTTTTCGTACTAGATATGGACATTATGAGTTTTTTGTAATGGCATTCGGTTTGACCGACGCGCCAGTAGCATTCATGGATATGATGAACAGGGTATTCAAGAGGTATTTGGATAAATTCGTGATTGTATTTATTGATGACATCTTGATTTACTCGAAGACTGAAGAAGAGCATGCCGAGCACTTGAGGATTGCTTTGGAAATTCTAAGGAAAGAACAACTGTACGCAAAATTCTCGAAATACGAATTTTGGTTGAAGAAAGTGCAGTTTCTAGGGCATATGATCAGTAGAGAAGGCATTCAAGTTGATGCAGCAAAAATTGAAGCTGTGTTGAACTGGGAAAGACCAAAGACACCAACCGAAGTTCGAAGTTTCTTGTGATTGACAGGATACTATAGAAGATTTGTTAAAGATTTTACGAAAATAGCAACGCCATTGACCAAGTTGACTCGAAAAAGTGAAAAGTTCATATGGGATGACAAATGCGAAGAAAGTTTCCAAGAGCTGAAGAATCGGTTAGTAACCGCACCGGTACTTGTATTGCCAGATGAGCATGGAAATTTTGTTATTTATAACAACGCTTCATAGCACGGATTGGGATGTGTACTGATGCAACACGGTAACGTTATTGCATATGCCTCACGACAATTAAAACCTCATGAACAGAAGTATCCTACGCATGATTTGGAATTAGCAGTGATCATATTTGCATTGAAACTTTGGAGACATTATCTTTACGGTGAAAAATACGAAATCTAAATGGATCATAAAAGTTTGAAGTACATCTTTACGCAGAAGGAACTAAACATGAGGTAACGCCGATGGCTGGAATTGATTAAAAATTACGATGTTACGATCAGTTATCATCCAGGGAAAGAGAATGTTGTGGCAGATGCACTGAGCCGGGAAGAAAGATTGAATTTGTTAACTTCATGTGAAGAATTAGCAAAGGAATTTGGTAAGTTGGAAATCAAGATTCGTGTTCCCAATGAATCTACTGAAGCTATCTACGCGATGACTTTTCAACCGGAATTATTAGAAAAGATTCGCCGATGTCAAGAAGAAGTGATGGGTCAAGATGATGACTTAATAGGAGAAGAAATTACAACCCAGAAAGATAATGAAGGAATCCTACGCTTTTTATCAAGAATCTGGATCCCTAATGTGGCAGAACTGAAGGAAGAAATATTGCGAGATACGCATAATTCAAAGTATTCCATACATCCAGGAAGTACAAAAATGTACCGCGATCTGAAAGAAAACTTTTGGTGGCCAAATATGAAGAAGGAGATAGCAGAATGGGTGAGTAATGCTACACATGCCAGCGAGTTAAAGCGGAACACCAACGTCCGAGTGGGTTACTGCAACCATTAGATATTCTAGAATGGAAATAGGAACATCTAGCGATGGATTTTGTAGTTAGAATTCCAAGGACTAAAGCAAATCATGATGCGATATGGGTAATTATTGACAGATTAACAAAGTCGGCACATTTTCTACCGATTAACGAAAGATTTTCACTTGAAAAGCTAGTGCACTTATATCTCAAGAAAATTGTGATGCGACATGGAGTACCAATATCTATCGTGTCTGATCGAGATCCTCATTTCAACTCAAGATTTTGAAGACAATTTCAAGAATGTCTTGAAACTAAATTAAACATGAGTACCGCTTATCATCTGCAAACTGATGGGCAAAGTGAAAGAACTATCCAGACAATCGAGGACATGCTTCGAGTTTGTGCGATTGATTTCGAGGGCAGTTGGGATGAACATCTACCTTCAGTTGAATTTTATTACAATAATAGTTATAATGCAAGCATTGGAATGCCGCCTTACGAAGCTTTATATGGAAGAAAATGCAGATCACCAGTATATTGGGATGAAGTTGGGGAACACAAGATTTTGGGTCCAAAATTAATTCAATAGACTAAAGAAAAGATAGAACTTATTTAGACACGACTAGATGCAGCGCAAAATCGGCAACGCAAGTATACAGAACAAACTAGGAAGGATATGGACTACCGAGAGGGAGAGCACGTGCTACTCAAGATATCTCCATGAAAAGGGTTGAGCAAATTTGGCAACAAGGGTAAATTGAAGCCACGATACGTCCGACCATTTGAAATCTTGAAGAAAGTGGGAAAAGTTGCTTACGAGTTAGCCTTACCGCCTCATATGCAACATATTTACAATGTGATTCACGTGTCGATGCTTAAGCGATATAATCCTGATTCTAGGCATGTAATAGAATATGAACCGGTAGATATTCAACATGATTTGTCTTTTGTAGAACAACCGGTAAGAATTTGTGATTATTAGTAATAATTTGTGATTAATTGTAATAATTTGTAATTAATTCTAATAATTAAGGATTCGTAAATGATCAATTTAGTTGTATAATTAGTAATAATTTGTGATTAATTGTAATAATTTGTAATTAATTCTAATAATTAAGGATTAATTGTTTTAAAATACAACAACTATTAAATAATTATTTAAAAATATAATTAAGGTTTATTTAATTATGATTAATTATTTATAATTAATTATTAATTAATCAAATAATTTTCAATAAATCATAATAAATTCATTTTAATTCCAAATATTATAGAAAAATTATTTTTAGTTCTGATTTTTCTTAAATAATTATTTAAAAATTATTTTATGGTCTAATAATTAGTAATAATTATATATATTGAATAATAAATTGATTTATCTATTTTTAATTGATATTAATTTGACCGTTAGTCCGATTCGAGCGAAACGAAAACCCTTTGACTCAGAAAAATGAATTATTTTCATTAAAATTAATATTAAAACCTAATTTCTTCTAGAAATTAGTTGAATTTGATATTCCTTTGATTATAAGCCAAATCGCGTGTAGAGGCGAGTCCGATAAATCTCCAAAAATTATTTTAACTATAAAAATGATTATGTGGATTTTGATTCTAAAAATTATTTTAACTATAAAAATGATTATGTGGATTATGTGCTTAGGTGTATTATGTGGTTAATCGAGTCTTGCTTGTTAATAAATAATATACGAGTCAATAATACGCGCATGGGTAGACCATAGGAATGACGTGAAGTCGATTCGAGACACAATTGAAGTACAAAATGATTAAATCAGTCTATTTTACTAACAGAAGCTAAGCCAGCAAGGCAGGTTGAGCCGGTGATAGACAAAGGTGACATAATTGAAGTGAGTCGCGCAGAAGGCAAGGTTTTCCCCTATTCTAATTTCAGAATAGTGATATTTCTTAAAGATTCTTATCATGTTTGCATTCTTTTTATTTCTATTCATAAACACTGATACACACTTGTTATTCTCTTGATCATATTTCATTTCGATTCTTGATTTCTCCTTTTCCTTTGAATTCCTTATTCATATTCCAATTATTACGCATACATATTGATATATTCTGGTGATTAGAATATATCAAAGCATAACGATTATTCCGGTTGCTACTCTATGTACTGGATAGTGATATTTTGGGAATAAGTTTTACTTAATCCTAAGGATCGGGACATAACCGGATCCTTGAGATGGGCCGTAGAGCCTGGGTTCCCGAATGGATCTATATAGTGAGATATAGATCTGCAATATATTCTGGCTGATCAGCAGGGTATAGATGCGAACTTGTGTCCAGTTTAGTTCGTTTATATTCGCCAGCAGTGGCCTTCTTTTTATTCTCACGGGGTTATATATTTTCAGATGTACCCAGATTACCGATTCATTTAAACTACTTTAACACTGTTTATATCTTGCGGACTTGTTGAGCAATTTTTGGCTCACCCTTTTTTGTTGTTATTCACCTTATTATTTTCAGTTAAGAAGAAATATGAAACCCATCAGGACTCAAGTGATAAAGAAGCGGGTCAAGCCTCGGGATCCTATCATACCCAAGGTGTTGATCCCAATCCAGGAAGAAAGCTTTGAGTTGCCCGAGTAGGTGTAGTGTAGATAGTTAGTGTGTGTGTGTGTGTGTGTGTGTTTGAATAAGGATGAACTTAGTTTGAAACTGATTAGACAATGGTTTGCAATACAGAGAGTTTGTAAGATTTTGAACTTAGTTTATTGTAAAATAGTTGGTGGTTCTTATTTTCATACTTCAACTTAAAAAGATCATGGTTATTTGTTAAAGGGGTTTAGATATATGTCATTATTATTATTATTCAGATTGTACAGGTTTGGTAATTAGCTAGTAACCCCCAGACTTATACCCCGGGTCTGGAGGGCGTTACAGAGATGCTGAAATGAGGAGGTTCTTTAGGGAGATTTGTTATGTCAAGGACTTGAAGAACCTTGGTCAGTTGAAATGGAATGTACTATGGAAGGAATATAATTTCTTCTTTGATTGCAAAGACCTTCAACAACAAATCTTTTAATTTTGATGCTCTACCGATCATGACACAACTGATAGGTTACTCTCTGATTCATGGTTCAAATTATGATTTTGGTAGAGTAGTCTTATCTTTTATAGGTGATAGATTAACTACTGATAGATATATTGTATGCTATACTAGATTTTGTCAGTTAATCTTCAATGTTTATTTTCCTGATATTCCTATCCCCTCTAATCAAATAGTGACATGTTTTAAATTGACAAAAAGGGCTTTTTCTGACTTAGTTTTGCAAGATGAAAAGAAGAGGATTTTAGCTCATTTGAGGTTACCTTTGGTTGCTAGGAACCTGCTCATTACAAGGCTCTCTGTGACTTATGGCTTACCTAACAGGCAGAGTGCTCAGTTACAGGCCATAACTATTGGAAACCCCATGTAGCTAACCCAAGCACAACAACCCAAACACAAACACAACCACCACAACAACCACAAACAGAAGTCACCTTAGGTGTCTCCCAACAGATACCTGTTGTAAAAAGAAAGAAAGAATTGGCTAAAAAGGCTACAAATCCTAATGTAGCTAAGTCAAAAGCTGATGCAAAATAAGTTCCTCATTCATCTAAACCTTCGGAATCTGTCAAGAGAAAACTTGTGCTTGCTGGATTAGAATCAGATTCAAATGAGGACAATGCTACCTTATCCTCTAAATTTCCAAATAGTTCATCTGGTTCTTCTCCAGGACCAGTTGTACTACCAACTAAAGAGGGCACAACTACTGATGCTGATCAAAGTGCCAGAAATCTTGATGTTGGTACAAGCCCAAGGCTAAAGAAAAGAAGATTGGTCAAAGCATACTATAATCAGAACTTGCTCAAGATCAAGCAGGAACTTGCTGAGGAGATACAGGGGACATTTACATCAAGTCCTGATTTTCAATCTAATCCTGATGCACCTGTGATTCTGTCTGATTCTCCAGTGAAGTAATACAGTAAGAGAGTAAGAAAAATCTCTAATGAACAAGTTGAAGAGAGTGTCAAGAGGCTACAAGGGAACGATCTTTTCCCTGGATCAAGAAAACTGGAACCTATATCTCAAAGGGGTACAACAGCTACATCTCCTAATCTAATCCCACAAGAAAATGCACCTCAAAGTGGTGCGGCAAATATTGAAGAACAAGAACCTCTGAATGAAAAGTCCATTCAACAATGGCATGATGAAAAAACTGCCAGAATTCACACAGAAGTCTCCCAGGTCAAGGACTTCTGTGGGAAATTTGATCCTGTAAGATTCAGTCAGACAACTGCTTTTCAAGAAGAACCGCTCAGGAGTCTAACACTACAAGTATGGAGAAGAGTACACAAGAACCTGGGTGTCAAAGTCATCCAACAACTTCTAATTCTCCAGCTACACAAAAACCATTGCATCAAAGTTGCAATGAAGACTTCACTCCTGCTGAAGTTAATCTAGAAAAAGATGTTGAAGGCAAAATTCATATATCACCACCATTTACCGATATCTTATCAGTTCCCCCACTAAATATTTGTAAAGAAGCCGAATCTTCAGATTCACAAGGTATAAATATTGATTTCACTTTATCAGCATTTATTTTAAATACTAATTTTGTCTTATCAGTATTTACTATTCATGTTATAAATCCTGCTGGTATGATTATTTCTAGACCTTATTTAAGGACTACCTCTATTTGTATGACCATAGACCACCTTTTTTTAGCCACCTCTTATTTCTGTAGGATAAATTATCTGAGCTATCTGTGAGTTGTTTGAAAAGATTTAGAGAAAAACAGAACTAAATAAAGGCAGGATCCTTCCTGGAAACAGGAGAGGTAGATGAAAGTCAGGATTTAGTAATCCTTGTGAGGAAACTCTAACTATTGAAAGTTATGAGCTGTATGGTGTGAGGAGTAGTGAGACTAATTTAAAAGAATATAGAGATTAAATGTTACTTGTTATATTTTGCAGGTGCATAGAGTACACAAGAAACAGCTGCTGAACAACAGTCTGTTGATCCTCGAATAAACTCTGATATGCAAAGTGCTGATAATCTCCCCGCAGGTCTAAGTACTGATACTTTCATGTAGTCCATTCAATCTACTATTCCACCACCTATAGCAATCCCTATTTTTGTTGAAAAATAGTCCATTCATTCTACTATTTCATCACCTGAAATTTTCCTTGTTATTATTGAAGATGTAGTAGCATAACAGTCCATTCATAAAGATCTATCCACTACAGAGTCACCACAGTACTCCACAGGTACTGAGGTTCTGGAAGTAAATCCTAAAGCTCCAGTTCATTTATCTACAATTCTTGAAGATGTGGAGTTCAATGTTGATGGTATGGAAGCTTCTGAAGCTGTTGGATCACATACAACACTAATTTCTGATTCTATCTTACATGCTGAAGTTGGAGATGAAGTTCAACAAATAGTTCGATATCCAGTTGTAAATGAAGAATCTAATGATGATGAAGAAGCTGATGCTTTAAATGCTCTTATAGATCCTGAGGATGTTCTATTCTTCCCTGAAGATATGCCTAAACATGTGAGGCAACAGAAGCTTAAGGAGTTAGATGCTAAAAAGAAGCAGGATTATTTTGATGAAATCTGGAATGCTAAATGGAAAGATGCTGCGTATCCTATTTCCAGAACCAATGTTATTGAACATTTGGAAATAGCTAAACAGAGAATTCAAAATCCTGACATGCTGAATCATCTGAAAGCATCTAATCTGGTACTAAGATCTTTGCATACAGCTCAAGAAGCAACTACTTCTCATATCAAAGAATATTTGATTGCTTCAAAGCTGACTACTCATTAGGAAATCCAGAAGCAGATAGCACCAATTGTTTCCAGACAGACTATAATTGAAGCCAATCTGGCTAGATTGGAAACTAAGCAAGTTCAAATATCTGAACAACTTATAGAGGTACATAATTCAACGGAGCTGATTCTTTCTCTACTGCTTGGTGATGATGCCAAAAAGGGGAGAAGATTTGTTAAGTCTAAATGCAAGCAGATGACATTGACAAATGCTGATGATAAAAATCTTGATGGAGGTAATAAGGAGGGACACGAGGATAGTGTAAGGAGAATAGGTGAAGAGCTAGTTGGAACTAGTGGCTAATCAAAATCTATCACTAGGTCTCAATCTAGACAAGGTGGAGAAAGTAGGAGAAGTGAAAGAAGAGTTAAATCTAAAGAACTGACTGTGACTACAACAACTCAACAAACTCTGAAAGTCACAACTGCTGCTGATGACCAAGGTATTGTGGAGATAGAAGCTGGTGCAGAAGCAAGTCAGTATCTTCAAACTCTAAAAGTAAAAGGTAGAAATATAACTCTGTCCTACAAGGACCAAAAGATTCAAGTATTTGACTCTGAGGTGAGTAGAAGAATCTTTGAAAAATAAAATCCTGGAGTTAATCTAGAACAGCTAAGGAAAATGTAGGAAGAATTCAAGAATTCCATGAAGACAACAAATATTGATGCTGCTGTTATCTCTCAAGATCCATATGAAGATGATCCTTCTAGCAGACCAACCAAAGGGGTAGTCATAAGGGAGGTGAGTGAGACAGAGGCTAAAAGACCTCTTAGGTCTCAAGCTATCTTAACTGCTGACAGGAGTCATAAGGGGAAAGAGAATATAGGAGAGAAGTCCAATCCTTCAAAACCTAAAGCCAAAGTTGTTGCTAAGAAAAAATCAGTATCTAAGGCAACTAAATCTCAAACACTGATAGATCCAGTCTATACAGTAGCTCAAGCATTTGATACTGAAGAAAGAGTTGAAGAAGAAGAAGTAAGTCAAGCTCATCAAAAAAGGAAGATTTATGGAGCTGACTGGGCTAAAAAACTGAAGTTAACCTCTGACATTGCTCAAGTTAATGAAGAAGCAAATACCTGTTATTCAACCAATCACAACTTCTGATACTACTCATGTTAATGATTCTTCAAACCCAATTCAAAATGAGTTTCTAAATCCTGATTATAAAAAAATAATCTCTGATAAGCCAGAACTTACTTTTGAAGAAAAGAGAAAGTTACTATGGGGAAGCAAGAAACCTTTACCTAGAAGAGATTCCTCTGAAACATTATAGAAGATTTACAGTGGGAGTTCTCATGCTAGAAAACCTGGAATCACAAGTGGTCTGGGAAGGTTAAATGATGATCCATCTATAGGTGATGCTTTGATTCTAAGGAAGCATGTTAATCTGATAGAAATTGGAGATAATGTGATGCTTGAATACTTATAGAAGATCATATCAGTACAAATTATTATTGATCTTGTTGGAGAGAAAAATGATTTATTTTCTAGATTCTGGGAGAAGATTAAGGTTGACTCAAGAACAGTTGAGAGACAAACCATGGCAGGAATTAGAACTTGTTGCTACAATTCTCAAGGTAACCAATCTTGTAACTGCCAGATGGTCTGTATTTATAAAGAACCTGATACAGTTAAAGCAGAGAGGAATGCCTTATAAATAAAACTACATTCCAAAAGACATTGATCAAACTGAATATGTTGTTGATATGCCTATTGGAGTAGCTAAGATAGAATTGAGTCTAGGAAGACAAGTCTTAACTTTTAATCCCGATGGAAAGAAGATTGGGTTTCTAGAACTGGATGATCAATCTCTTGGAAATTCAAAGTTACATGACCTCAGGGCTGCCATCTATCAGAATGATAAATTAACAGATGAATTTAAAGAACACAAATAAAGGATGCAATGGTATTTCGATGTAATAGAAGAAAATCTGCTGAGGAAGTTTCTTGAAGAAGCTCAGGACTGTGTTAAAGTTCAGAATGATGAATAAAGTCTGATAAACACTGTATGTAAGATTGTATACGATTATTTGATTTATGCATTTAGATAGTTTTGACATCATCAAATGGAACTTGTATATATTTATATAATGCACAAGTTGGGGAGATTGTAAGATGTAATTGATGATATCAGGAGATAAACTATCAGGTCTTAATATCAGGATTTACTGAAGGTGACGTCATCAGTACTTGATGATCAGCATTTGATGTCATCAGGATTTAGTCACATCAGTAGATATTCAAGAAGGAAAAGGAAAGCAGAAATTCAAAGCGGTGAAGGACTTTATATCAGAAGCAATCATACATGGATATGTATTAGGTTTCCTTATTGTAATAGAATATGATTCCTTATTGATTGTGTAACTGTGCACTATATAAGCACATATTAGGTTTACACTATATGTTAGGCCCTTAATCAACTATAGAGGGGGGGTGAATACAGTTAATACAATCTAATCGACAAAGCTTCAACATAATCAACAGTTTTTATATTAACTGATAAAAACTTATTACACATGTACTCTCTCGAAAGGATGAACAAATATCCTTGAGAGCTGCTAGGTTATGCGAAAGATATAACAATGTCGCAATGCTTATAGCAGGAACCTAATTTGTGCTTTATATAGAGCACAACTACCAATGTATAAGGAATCCTATTCTATTAATAACAAGGAAACCTATACTATTGCTTCTAAGATAAAGTCCTTCACCGCCTTGAAATTCCTGTTTCTTTTTCCTCTATGAAGATCAACTGATATGACAAATACTGATTTCATTATCTGTTGACATCATCATCCGTTGATATCCTATCATCCGTTGATATTTCATCATCCGTTGATGTCATCAGCATCCGTTGATATATAAGTTTTGATGTGAACTTTTGATAATTTCTGTTTGATTTATCAATTGCTCCTAACAATCTCCCCCAACTTGTTCATTATGGAATTATGGACAAGTTCCAATTGATGATGTCAAAACTATTTAAATGCAGGAATCAAGTATGCATATTTAATATTTCTTTAGTGGATATCATACTTTAACTCTTCATCATGAACTACTTCTTTAACTTGAGCAATGTTAGAGGTTAATTCCACTTCCTCAACTCAGAATGCTTCCAGAAATCTTCCTTCTTTGAACCACCTTGGATGATTTCTGCTTCAAGAAATTTTTCTTCAGTATCAAGAGCTTAAACTACTGTATAGATTAAATCTATCAGATTTTAAGATTTAGATTCCTTAGATACGGACTCCAGCTTTGGCTTTAGACTTTGAAATCCTTGACTTTTCTCATATCTTCTCTTTTCCTTTAAGCTTCTTGTCAGCAGTTCCAATAGCTTGTGATCTGAGAGATCTTTCATCTTCTGGCTGACTGATTTCCCTTATAACTATACCTCTAGTTGGTCTATTAGAAGGATCATTTTCATAAAGTACTTGAAAACAACATCAATATCAGCATTTGCTGTCTTTATAGAATTTATAAAGTCTTTCTCTATTTGCCTTAGCTGCTCAAGATCAACTCCACGATTTTCCTTTGCAAATATTCTTCTACTCACCTCAGAATCAAATAATTGAATCTTTAGATCCTTGTAGAACAGAGTTGTCTTTCTTCCTTTAACTTTCAGAGTTTGAAGATATTGGCTTGCTTCCGCATCAACTTCTTTCTCCAGAATACCTTGGTCTTCATCAGCAACAGCTGTGACTTGTGAAGATTGTTGCATTTCAGTAGTCATAGTCAATTATTCAACTCTTCTTTTATTCCTCTTTATTCCTCTTCTTTGTCTAGACTGAAATCTAGTGATTGCTTTTGATGAACCATTAACTCCAACTAGCTCGTCACCTCTTGTACTTTTGCTCTCCTTCTGTTCCCCCTTATTACCTCCATCATGATTTTCATCATCAGTACTTATCATTGACAGCTGTTTGCATTTAGATTTAACAATTTTCTCCCCCTTTTTGGCATCATCACCAAGCAGTAGAGAAAGAATCAGCTCCATTGAATTATATACTTCTCAAGTTGATCAGACATTTGAACTTGATTAGCTTCCAATCTTGCTTGACTGGCTTCAATTGCAATTTTTCTGGTAACTATTGGTGAAATTTATTTATGAATTTCCTGAAGAGTAAGCAGCTTTAAAGCAATCAATGATTCTTTAATCTGATTGATTTGAGTAGTAGTTGCTTCATGATCTGTGTGTAAGGATCTTACAATCAAAGTTGATACTTTCAGATGATTCAGCATATCAGGATTTGTAATCTTCTATTCTGCTATTTCCAGATATTCAACTGCTTGTGTTCTGTAAATAGGATATGCATTATCTTTCCAATAAGCATTCCAGAGATTATCAAAATAATCCCGCTTCTTCTTAGCATATAACTCTTTCATTTTCTGTTGTGTTACATGCATAGGCATATCTTCAGGAAAGAAAAGGTCATCCTCAAGATCTAACATAGCATTAGATACATGAGTTTCTTTACCATCATTAGATTCTTCAATAGCAGCTGGATCTTGCACTAATTGTTGAACTTTATCACCAGCTTCAACATGCAGAATAGAATGAGAAATTGACCCAGTGGCTTCAGAAGCTTCCACACCTTCAACAGTTATCTCCACATCTTCAAATATTGTAGATAAATGAATTGGAGCTTCAAGATTAACTTTCAGAAGCTCAGGTCCTGTAAAATGTTATGGTGATTCTGAAATGGATGAATCTTTATGAATGGACTGTTGTGCTACAACAACTTCAGCAACAACAGGGATTTCTTCAGGTGATGGAAAAGTAGAATGAATAAACTGTTTGTCAAAGAGAACAGGGATTATCTCATGTGGTGGAATAGTAGAATGTATGGACTACAAGAAAGTATCGGTACTTAGACTTGCAGGGAGATTAATAGCCTTGTGAATTCACAATTAGGCTCGCAATAGATACTGTGATTATGATAGTTGTTGTTCATCAATAATGAGAACCTCCATTTGATTTGATTAGGTTAATATCATGTACCATGATCTTAAACCTTGTTCTTCTTGAAAAGAACTAACACTTGAATGTGTTTACTGAAAGCTATCATAGAGTCATTAGTAAAAACTGATGAAACCTCTGTATCTCTGTTAGTATCATTAAGATCTACCTCAGCAAGTAGTCTCTAACCAACTAAATGTTATTTTTGAGTGGTGAATCATAATTCAAGAATTATTTCACTTTATTTATGACAACATTTTAGAAAAGAATTCAAGTGTTTCAGTTGTAAGAAGAAATATAAGACATACGATATTTGAAATTTGAGATTGAGGGTGGACAACTTTCTTGATCAGAACAAGAAAGTTTCAAAAGATTTTAAATTGTAAGCAACACTCAAAGATTATAACTCTTAGTGGTTAAGAATTAAATCTTTCCTTAAATTTTCCTCTTTAAACAACAATTACTTCCTGTAGTGCTCAATCGGTACTAAAGTGACACATGAACTCAAACAAAAATTAGTTTATTCACATACACTATGAAAAATATATGAAGTTTAGCATGCAGTACTGATTTGAATTTAGCATTTAAGGACATTCAAGCACATAAGAAAGTAATTAAGAAGTCATTTAGTGAAGCAAAAGAAGATAAAATATATTCATTCATTCATTCATGAAAAAGAAAAGTACAAGACAGAAACAAGAAAATAGTCCTCACAAGAACTAGACTATTCCTAGAATCTATCCTAATTTTTTCTTCTTCATCTCCTCTTGCTTCTTGAGAGCTCGACGGTGATAAATCCCCGAGATAGTCTTTGCGAGAAAGATAATTTTCTCTTACAACTCAAGTTTCTCTCGCTCAGCCTCTTCGGCTAAGCGTGTTAGGTCCAAAAGGTACATACAGAGGGGATGAATGTATGTTCTTCATTTTTCGTTAATTAATTGCAGCGGAAAATAAAACTCGAAAACGAAATAAACAAACACAAGGAGATTCACGGAATATTTCTTGTTATTAAGAAATTAAACCGTAAAGGGTTGCTTACAACTCCGAATATAAATGATTCGAAGCAACAAATATAGAGAGAACCAAAAATAATAATTATCTATCTAGGGTTCTATCTATCACTCTAAGAATTTAAAGCTCTTATCAAATGATATTAAATACAATTAAGAGAGCTTTAAATAATGAGTGCTACAAGTTTGTAAGGCTTTAAATGGTGTGGAACAAATTGGACATGACCTCTACTTGTTAAATTAAGCTTTCAAAGAAGTGCTGAGATTATTTTTTCAAGAGCTCTGCACTGTGTAAAAATGGAGGAGACACATATCCAATTTGATGCTGATTGATTATATAGAGTGATAGGCTGGAGAGAGAAGGGGACACGTGGCACAACCAGGACCAAGCAAATTAAATTGACAGCTTTCAAAATAATTATTTAAACCCAAGTTGCTACCTGAATTTGAATGTAACAGGCGACTTGATTTGTTAACTTGCGACTGAGTTTTGTGGCTTCAACTTGTGACCAGAAAAATTCATCCTGCGACCTTCAAAAGATAACCTCAACATGCGATGTATAAAAATAGGAGGTAACTGGCGACTTGTTTTTTTTATGTTGCGATCATATATTGCATTTGCTCTTTTTTCTTTTGGTGTTGTACAAATAAAAGAAGTACAACTGCTTGCATCCTTTCTATTCAAATTAAAGCAAAATAAACAGGAGGGAGTTTTGTAGACACGTGCCGAAAAAGACGCACGGGTCATGACGCGGGGCCCCACGCGCGAGTGCTTAGGTTTTAAACAAACGAAACACTGCCATTTTTGTGTGTTTCTTTTGCATTCAGTTCATACAGTCACGCAACCACGCCAGGAGGGGATATTGTGACGCACTCGCGGGAAGTACAGCAGGAGAGGAGGCGATTGCACCTTGGAGAAAACAAACCCGGCCTGCCATTTCTTTTCTTTTGAACAGGACAAACAAACAGATTTCTTTTGCAATCTTTTTATTTAACCTCCCATTTTTTGTACAATCCCATTTTCTGTACACTGTAGCTGCTCGTGTTTCTTTTGTTTATTGATTAAACAAATTGAATGTTTTCTTTGTGTGAACAGCGAAGGTGGAAAACAATAATCTTTTATTTAGCTTTTTCTTGCACAAAAAAAATTGTCTGGTCCTTTTTATTAATAGAACCAAACGAATCATGCAGGTGATAGACTGGTTGACAGGATTAAATAAAAAATAAATAAAACATTTGATTGATAAAATAAATAAATAAATAAATAAGATTTCATTAAAAACAAATATTAATTTATTTTTCCAACATTCAATATTGATATCGAATGACATCTAGTGCACGGGTCTGGTTCACAGCCGACTAGTTCCGCTCTCAGGTCTTCGTATTATACTCGTATAAACCACTGTTAAGTCTTCTACCAAATATAACCAACTACACTAGGATTCCTTGAGGTCTTCACACTGATTCTGATAACTGCTTCAAATGACTCTAACCTTATTCCTCCGATGCCTGAACATATTAATGAACTTCATACAGATCACTGTCGACGTCTTCTTTATTACAGCTAACAAAACCTTATGTGCATATACCCAATAAACAATATGTACTGATCCTAGTGGAACATAGATTATTTCAAAATCCTTGTTCTATGTTAAGTTATCCAAACCATTATTGTTGATTTATATATAAAGCTTCAATCTTGCTCAATAATCTCCCATATTTGACTGTTACACCTGACGGTCAAATAATAATGGAAAAGCAACAGTTTGGAGGATAACTCAACTAATCTTATCCAAAAAATCTTCAATCAAATTTCAACTTTCAATCTTGGACTTGGAAATTATGATATCTTATATCTACCGCATCTTCTATATGCATTCAGCTTCAGCATAGAACATATTCTTCTCTCCGTTATGTAAAGTTGCAGATAGATACATTTTCCAAATACGGTCTTCAATAACCTTCAGATTTTTCCATAAATCACATAGAAAACATTTTGGAAACCAGAAACGAAATCCAATAATTTCTCCCCCTAAGATGAAGAAACCCTTCCTTAGTATAATAAAGTTAAAAATCCCTCTTCTTAGTTTCAGAAAGATTGTCAGTTCATAACCTCTTTATAATCTTTCCCCCTTAGTTGAGTAATCCTTCAAAATGTATTCAGAGTAGAACCTTGGGATCAACCAACCAAGTAAAGAGATTATTTGGAAACCATTTCTCACAGTGCAAGTGTGTGATTTCTTTTTTAGTTATCTCACATAGTGTTTCACTCCACTCTACACTCAAGTGTTTGTCACTCAGTCTCACAGTGTGTCACTCACTCAAAGATCCAAACATCCAAGTGTACCTGCAAGAAAATCCTTTTCATAGAAAAGTTTCCTTCCACCTTCTAGGATGGAAACTCTCAGTCAAGAGATTCAGAAATGTTCCTTCTGAGAGGGGAAATTAAGATTCTTTTATGTGGCATAATTCCTGATATCCCTCAACTTTCATGAAGAAGTATACCTCATAAACTCGTTAGATAATACCTGAGCTCTTATTTACAAGCTGCAATTTTGACAAAGTCAAAATCATTTCCAGATCTGAATTAGTATCACTAACTTGTGTTACTATCGGAGTTCAGCCATCACTAACTTGTGTTAGTTGGAGTAAAGTTTCAAAATAAAGAACTCTTGTGGGAATACGTCAACATAAACTGTATATTTTTTAGGGATATAATTATGTGTCATATTTTTTATGTAGTTGAGGAATTTTAAATAATTCTTAAGATTCATATGTTTTCTTAGGAAAAATATGTCGTTCCCGAGTAGAGTAAGAACTGGATATTTAAGGAATGGCAGATCAGTTTAGGACGTATAAATGTCGCATCAAGGCCAGCCATTATACTGCTTACCCATCAGATGAGGAGAGATTAAAAAATAGGCCTAGAGAAATTCCTCTTTCTGACTTTTAAGATACTTAAATCAACAGTCGTGTTTTTCAATTTATATCGTGTATAGTTTTAATCACTTTATGTCCTTGTTTGTAGAAAAAGGCTGAAAAGAACAGAAAAGCGTGAAGTAAAGTGGAAGACACACATACTACTGGTCCTAGGAGTTTCGCCCAAATTCGCAATAAAATGGTAATAAAATTCTTTTGACGTTAAAACTGAAGACGCTAAATTTATGAAATTGGTTTTGAAATTAATTTAATCAAAGATATAATTTAAAAGCTTCCCTTGAGTATTAAGAATTTCTCAGCTTCAGTTTATCAGGTGTTGTATCTTAGGCTTTTATTAAATTAAATTTGATGGATTATAAATAGGATATATTTATAAATAGGATATATTTATAAATGGGATATATTTATAAATGGGATATATTTATAAATGGATTTATGAAGTAGGACATATTTATAATTGTGATTTAGAAAGTAGGACATATTTATAAAATACCCTATTTTTTTATGGAAGGAACTTGAAAGGGAGGTGGATCCTGAGAATCCTGATGAGGAACTACTAGTTGATCCTGAGGACCCTGATAAGGAACCACCAGCACCGATATCAGATGCTCATGTTTTTGTAGAAACCCGCAAATGAAACCCCAAGCGTGAGTACAAGGTCATCACTGAAACGGTTATGAAAAAAATTGTAAGTTAAAATTTAAACTCTGATTTTCCCTTTGAAATATGGATGACATGTGAGATTGGGATATATAAAATTTGCTTGGTCGTAATATTTTGCATATATGTATGTGACTGGTCATAATGTTATGAAATCTGCTTGTTGACATCATAGTAAACTTGCAAGTAAAAATTTGAACTCGTATGTCTTGGTCAATGGTTACTGTATTTATATTCTTTACTGTTGCTTGTATGTAATAGTTCCAAACATTACGACTGATTCATCAAATATTG
Organism: Apium graveolens; assembly: GCF_009905375.1. Taxonomy (NCBI): domain Eukaryota; kingdom Viridiplantae; phylum Streptophyta; class Magnoliopsida; order Apiales; family Apiaceae; genus Apium; species Apium graveolens. The sequence goes on along the minus strand of NW_027417459.1, from coordinate 65,751 downwards.
GGGTAATGTGTTTCATTTTATTTTTCTTCCCCAACTTACCCATAGAATAATAGCACCATATCTTTTCTGAACTTCTATTTATGTGTGGTTAGTTTCAGAAATTTTAAGATCTCAAAAAGACATGGGGATGTTAAAGTATGTAAATCTGGAATGTTTCTGCATTCTAGTTTCTGTAAATCTGGAATCTGGAATCCTAGTTTATAATTTCAAGCAACAGTCAAAACTTAAACTCTGGTAACGGTTTTGAAATCTGGAAGTCATGTGAGCTTTTTGGGATATATGAAATGTGCATAAATATGACTGGTCGTAATGTTTTGAATTATGCTTGTTGAAATCATAGTAAATTTTAGATACAATGTTATTAGATTTACATTTCTTCACTTAGCGAGTGTTGAGACTGTCGTAATATATTGGTCTACAGGATGACATTGGCAAGATTCTCAAAACTGGAGGAAATGTGAAAGCTGCAAATAAATTGGTTTATGGTAACAAGGAACACGACCCGTCTTTTCTTGTTGGAAGGGTTTCTTTGAAAAAAGAAGTTAAGGAAAAGGTTGCAACTTCAACCATAGTTCAGGATGATCAGTACGTGGCAGACCTTACATCAAAGATCCGTGCTCCGCTTGAAAAAGAGATGGACGAGAAATTTGACAGGAAAGTTCAGGAGATGCTGAGAAAGTTGGCCAAGAAAAATCCTGAACTGAAAATTAACTTTGCAGATGGCAATAACTCCAATGGTGGAAACTCCAGTGCAGAAGGCAACTCCAGTGCAGAAGGAAACTTTAGTGCAGATGGAAACTCCAACTCTAGTGCCGATAATGATATTGATGTTTAAGCAACTACTATAGCTACTTATTTAAGTACTTAATGGTTTGTGAACTTGAAATGGTATTAAGTAGTTAATGACAACTTAAGACGTAATTTGGAACTTTTATTTTGGGTTGCTTTTGGAACTTTGTAATATTAGGATGAATTTGTATAACGACCCGTATATTTTTATTATTATTTAAATGTGTAATTATGGAATAAATAATTAAATAAAATATTTGTATGGGTTTAGTCAGTGGGTTATTACTCTGTCACTATGTGTATGTATTTACTAGTGTATGGAATTGAATTGCGTGGTTAATTAATGAATTGTATGATTTTGTATCATTGTTAAAAATGGTGTTATTGCAGTTTTATTTCCATAAATACTTGAATTGTCTCTAAAATTGTTTTTATGACTTTATAATTTCAATAATTATTTTTAGGACTTTATAAAATTGAGAAATCAATATTTCATTATTATTTATTTTTAAATGATTTTCTGACTGTGTTTAATGGTAAAATCCATATTTAATTAAGAAAATCTTCAAAAAATTATGAAACTTATATTTTATAAAGTTGGTATTATTCTGAGAATTTTAAATTTTTTGGGAATTTTCGGAGTTAGTTACACCCGCGCGTCGATTCGTTTAATTGATAAAAGCGGGTATAAATTGTGTTTCATAAATTATTTTAAAATTATAAAATTTAAGTTTTTATTAACTTCGGGATATTTATAATATTTTAAGACTGCTTTCATGATTTTCTGGAATCATTTTAAATGCACCACGGTTCGTAAATATCCAAACACGAAACAAAAAAAATCAGGCTTTCAGGTAGAGTGAATACACATGTTCAATTTTCAGGATTGTCTTGGCTCCCTGTCTAGTTGTAATTCGTTACCAGTTGATAAAGATCAAATAAAAAAAGAACAACAAAACACCTCACAACAGTCTTTTGCCCTGTTCTACACTCTCGACTGTCTTCTCCCTCCTGTCCCATTTCTCGATTCACCGCCGTCCCTTCTTCTCTCCGGTAAGTCGAGCCGCTGTTCCATCTCTGGCGATTCCACGCCTGTTACCTCTGTTGTTTCCACTGCTTGTTCTTGGGTTTTCTTGTGCGAAAATATACACACACGTATACGTGTGTCTGTATGTATATTTGCTTTGATGCTTGTGAATTGGTAGTGCTTGTGCAAATTATCGCCGAGTTCCTTTAGTTGCCGCCTATTGCCTACATTTTTGTTTGGCAGTGTTAGTTTATTTTCCAGCCCACACGCGCGCGTGTGTGGGTTGGTTTGCTGGTTCCCAGTAATTCGAAATTGAGGTGGTGATTTTGTTTATTATTTAATTCGATGAATACCTTTATGATTTCTCGAATTTTTATTCTTAAGTTTCAAAATATTACGACGAATTCAATCGGTAGGATTCGCGTTGGAAACCCGAAATAATTGAATACCCGCGGATTTTACCGCCAGCCGCGATAAATTTCGACGAGCGGACGGTGGACTGTGATGACGCGGTTCTGAGTCCTAATATTTTAAAATAAATAAATATAAAATACGAATACAAATATAAGATGTAAATAATTATATTTAATTGGTGTTGGAGAATTTGTGAATTGATGTTGTTGACTGAAATCGATGGTTGGGAATTGGATTGTAGTTGGTTTGGATTTGGTTGTGATTGATTTGACGTCGAGTTGTTCGACGGGTTAGTCCGATAAATAGAGAAGGTGCTGCCCAATTTGCGAGAAATCGAACTACGGAAATACGGGAGCGTAGCCAGTAATTATCTGACTGTCGAACGAGTATATATAGAAATATATATATGTTGTATACGAAATTTGATTGTATATGGTGGCAAATTGTTTTGCCGAAAAGTAATAACCCTATTTTTTGTAAAATGATGAGTATATGTATTTTTCTGAAAACGAACACCGAACCTATTTTTCGTGAATGTGAACCCTAATTGTTGTGTGTGTTATTATAATATGTGTAATTACGAGTCGGGAATTGATATCGAATGGGTAGGTTGTTAGCGAGGATATGTCAAGCATACCTAGACGTCTAACGTAGGGTATTTTGGCTCTGTAGGTTCTAGTTGAAGGACTCCAGAAGTGAAGTCGAACTAAAGATAACCTAGTGATCAGTCGACAAGCGTAGAGAGGTTCCAAACGAAGCACCTGAACGTTGAAGTCAGATCCAAGATAGTCTGATAGTAAGGCGATAAAGCCGAGTGTCCAAGTTAGTCCAAGGTCAATGAGTAATAGTGGTAAAGCTTTGCAAGGCAAGTACCCCTGACCATTCTTTTATGGTTCAGTATGTATGAATAGCTAAATGTTTTATTCTCGTAATGGAACATAAATGTTTTAAGTTACGTATCCCCTGTATTTGAAAATGCTGTTTAAAATTATGTTTTGGGGAAAAATAATTTCTGAAAACACCTATCTCTAAATGTGATTAAAATGAAAGGAAGTTTTGAATAGTGTACTGTGACCGAATGGTTTTAAAAGGAGATAGGTGACAGTGGTTTTGGGAACTGGATAAAGAGACTATTTTAATCCACCTATGTCGTGGAATGTTATGATCCACCTATGTCGTGAAATTTTGGAAAGAGGCAAAAAGGGAATTCAGTTGATCTATTGGTGTTGCGTAATAGGCCCGTTATTCGGTAACGACCCAGCATGTGGTTGCGTAAGTGGATAATTGGGTTGGGCATTCTATTTAACCGATTAGTCCAGCGTGGGGAAAGACCTAGCTAGTCTTTTCTCAAGTTCCGGAACACATTCTTATTCTGGATGGCCACTAGTCGCTGTCCGGTGAGGGTAGACTGATCATCTATCTTCACCCGTTAAACGTCCAATAGATTTGATTGATTCAGTTTTAAAAATGTTTAACAAATCAACGTGTTTGAGATAAATGATTTTGGGTCCCCGTAACGGGACAAATGGTTTTATGGTTCCTGTAATGGAACAGAAGGTTTGAAAATGAAAATAGCATGCTAAAATTGAACTCTGGTATTTATGCACAGCACACGACTGTTGATTTTTATTTTACAGAGAATGCTAGTTTTGATATCCAGTTTATACATGTTTTACTTGTTTTCTAACGAATTATGAATTATGTTCATATAACTGCTTTACTTTAAATCGTTTTTACTTGTTATTCATATAGTGGTACTGGTGAGCAAGCAATTGCTCACCCTTGCAGAATGTTATATATATATATATATATATATTGCAGATGCTTAAGAGATTCTTCCGCGGTAGTCAGGGCAGAGTTCCAGTTCCTTTTGGTGTGAAGCTCCTCTGAGGTAGTTGTGTTGGACCAAAGATGGTCTATTAAGTTGCTGTATTAGGTTAATTGCGTCAGGATAGTTTGTAGTAAGTTAGTTTTGTAATAGTTGTAACCTAAATCATACTTAAACTTGAAAAAGATCTTGGTAAAGGGGTCGTAGTTATATTTTATCACTGAATTGTTTATCTTTTGGTTGTTGATGACGTCAACTCCTAACCCCGGGGTTGAGGCCATCACAGTTGGTATCAGAGCTACAGGGTTGAGTCCCTGATATAGGTTATGGGTTGAGTCAAAAGAGTGAAGAAAGGTTCGTAGATAGATGTGAGTCAGCAACTCAACTAGAGGAGCAAGTCTATGGGTTTAGTCAAGGGTTTCGGAAACGTAACCCTGACGTTTGTTGAGGATTGACTGGAACTGCCCTAGTTTAGAGTACGTCTCCTTCGTATATGTATTATTAATAATGTTCGATAGAGATTTCTAGTTTCCCTCTCAAGAATTCGAGTCTGATTGCGAGGATTCAGCATTGAGCGGGCCCTTGTTGTGTCAGTTGAGAAGACACCAATGTTATTTCTAAATATCGCCTTTTCTATGTCAAGGAATGTTATTGGCCCGATAGTGTGACCTAGGTGAGTTCAGATAGTATGATAATAGTCAGTGGCCACTATGACGGCCAAGTTTTATAGTGATAGTGGATCAAAACGGGAGGTGATATCTTTGAACCCTTCTATTTCCTTCTTGAAATGTATCTTGTTTCCAGAGTAATTGTTTCCTATTCCATAAGTTACTTATTTTCCTGTGAGAAAGTTGTGAACCCGAAGTAAGCTAGAAATCAGATTCACCCCTTCCTATTTATGAATTTTCTTTTTAACCTTGTTTCTTCTCTCGGAAATTCTATTGGTTGATTGGGGAAAATAATGCATATGAGTTGACCATTTGTCTGTGTGGTAAAAGGGTCTGGTGGGACGCCACCGAATTATGTGTTGTGACCGTATGGTACTAAGACTGGCCATCTTATGTACTTTTATGGTTGCTCTCAGTCATACCTATATCTTCTTTACAGTTTCTTCCTATTTGATTCCCTTGAGTTGAAAATTTTCTTTAATATTCTATGATAATAAATTTCTGCGATTGGATGGTCCTCGTTATTGAAAGCAAGTCAGAGTAACTGTCAGGAAGAAGGAAAAATTTATATCAGGGTGTTATTTAAGAGTAATGGTAAACGTGAGAGTTCAGGATCTAAGGATGGAGTTATAGCCTCAGGAAGGTAACTCAGTGATGGTTGAATCACTTGAGGGTGATATGAAATCAACCTTAGAGGAATGGTTGGTTGAAATTTAGACCATGGTGTCTAGAGGAGTCTAGCATTCCTTAGGCATGACTTGAGTTACTGGTGGTGAAAGGAATATGTCCTAAGTCCAATCATGTATTAGGATTTAGGAATAACTTTTATGTAATCTGTTTTGATTTCATTGATATTAATAAAGACTTGTTTTGTTTTTATTACGGGCTTTATCTATTTAAGTGTTTAAATAAGATATACCATAGTTTAGAGTAAAGCTTTTTATGGATTATGATGAGATCATAATAGTGAGACCTAAAAAGATGATAACTCTAAACTTAAATAGTTCCTGGTCATAGGATTACTAACTGGTAATTAATAATCCGCAAAGATCGGTACATACTATGCTTGCTTCATTATGAAGGATGTCTGTTCTCATAGACATTTGTGTGGTGACACTATAGCTAGTATGTAGGTGCTTATTATGGAATAAGTTCACTGAACATGACTCGCACAGCTGAACAACTGATGGAGTTCACTCACGTGTCAGCAGTTGTTCACATAGTGATAGTTGTACAAGTATCCTTAGACTTGAGGTCATCATAGTCATCTTGTGTACACTGAACTATGCTTTGGTTTAGTTCTTAGTCTCCAGGGACAATTATTAGGGCTCTTCTGGGTATATCAATTTGTACACGAAGATAGTGTATGATCAATAAAGGATCTACCCCTTCCAGTGAAGGAAGTGAATGTTCAAGGCTGATCCACTTATGCTAGTTCAGGAATCTCTGGCCAGAGTAAATGAAATTAGAAAGGAGTTTCTAATTTGCATAGAACTACGCATAGTAAATGGTAAGCAAAGTGATTGAATTAGATAGGCTTAACACGAGATCCATGCCTTGTATTTAATCGGGACATTGTAGGGTAGAAGGAGTTTATTGTACGGTAACTATTCACTGAATAGGTTCTTGGTATTCTAAGCAGTGAATTCATATTATCCGGATAGTCGCGATATGCTGAGAAGTATCCCTCATGATGTAGAATAAATGTGATTAATTAATTAATCATATTTAATAAATTAGAGAATTTATATAAATAATGATAAAATAGTTTTATTATTATTTATTTCTACTACCGACTTAATATTGAACCTGCAGGGTCACACCATAAAAAGAGAATGATTTAATGGTGGAGGAATTAATTAATAATGGCTAATAGTTATTTATTTATGAAATAAATAATTAATTGGCAAATTTAATAATTGATTAAATGAGATTTAATTGATTATAAATTAATTAAGAAAAGTTCTTAATATTATTAATTAAGAATTTAATTTTTGGAAATTAAATCAAGAGAGAGAATTATTTCTAAAGTGTTTAGAAAAATGATTAATGATTAAAAGGTGTTTTAATTATTAATGAGAATAATAAATGGGATAATAATAATAATATTTATGGGAAAATTTTAGCTGAAAATTTTTCCTATAAATACACTATTATAGACCCTAATTTTATTTTAACCCACATCAAACCCGAAAACCCAAAAAAGTTTGAAAACCCAATTCTCTCCACCTTTTTCCTCCTCCTTAACATCGTTTTCTTGGTGGATACCGGTGGAGTGCTTCACACTTGAGGAGCAACTGCTAAGGATCTCTGATCGTTGTATCCGAATTATTTTAAAAGGTTAGATTCGATCCCTCGAATTTTATTCACGATTTATATGCTTTTATTTGGATTTTGTATGTGTAAAAGTGTTTTGCCATGCCCCCGCTGCGTTAAAAATCCAACAGGTGGGCTCTATGTAATTGGTGGCTGTTTTAGCCGGCCAAGTTTTATTATATACCATATTGGTGTTAATGTGGTAATAGAGTAGTGACGAGAAGTGGTCGGTTGCTGTTGTATTAAGGATCTATGCTATGGTGTTCAGTATTCTAGTTTTCCTGAACTGTTGTTGATTCTGCTACTGTCATTGTTGCTGTGATTGCTAGTGCTGTTAATCTAGATTTCTTTTATAAATGGACCCCGATATTAAAGACCTGGGTACTGTGATTGGGCAGCATTTTCCTGATACAGGTGCACCGTTTAAATGGTGATACCTTTTGTCAAATAATTTTGTTATGTTTTGAATAAACTCATTTATATATTTCAGGAAAATGTCACCCAAGAAAGCTACCCAGTCTAAAGAAAGTAGTAGTGTTGCAGAGGATCCAACTATAAATGAAATTCTAGATTTGTTGCGCCAGTAGCAGCAACAACAGTTGCAGTTAATCCAACAGGTTCAGCAGCAGCAACTACTGTTGCAGCAACAACAACAAGGAGGGAATCAAGGTGCTAGTTTCAAATCTTTTCCGAATGTTAACCCTCCTGAATTTAAAGGTGAATCTAATCCAATAGCTGCTGGAGCATGGTTAAAAGAGATGGAGAAAGCTTTCAATCTTGTTCAAGTGAGAATCTTAAGACTGATAATGCAAGCTATATCTTAAAAAATGAAGTGAATTATTGGTGAGAGTCAACTAGGGCGTTAGAAGGAGAAGGCCCTGTTCCATGGGCTAGGTTTACTGAGTTATTTTTGGAAAAGTATTTTCCTGACTGTGTGAGGAATTAAATAGAGATTGAGTTTCTAGAATTGAAGCAAGGTGACAGAAGTGTAGCTGAGTATGAGGCTAAGTTCATAGAGTTGGCTAGATTTGTACCAGATTATGTGTGCTCTGAAGCTCAGAAGGCAAGGAGGTTTCAACAAGGATTGAAGCCTAAAATTCGTAGTCGAGTGGTGGCCTTGCAACTCAAGACGTATCCTTTCGTAGTTCAGGCCGCCTTAGTAATTGAATTTGATCAGAAGTTAGCCGCTAGAGAAAAAGAAGATAAGAAGCGAAAGATTGATGATATGGAAGAAGCATTAGATCAAGAAGGATCCAGTCAGAAGTCTCATAAAAAGGTTGGAAGAAGTAAGAATAAAGAATTTAGAGAGAAAAGTATTTCTTTAAATAGAATTAGTAACACCTCAGCCAGCTCTAATCAGGCCAATTCGGTTAAATCGCCTATATCGGAGTGTAAGCAATGCGGTAAGAGGCATGGTGGAAGGTGTAAGGCAAATACTGAATGTTTTAGGTGTAGTCAGAAGGGACATTATGCGTCAGAATGTAAGGTGGAAAATCCTGGAGTCGTCTGTTATAACTGTGGCAAGGTAGGGCATGTTGCCAAGAATTGTAGAAGTACTTCCCGAGATAGCATGGGAGGTAGTGCATCAAAAGGTTTGGCGTCCAGTACAGCCAAGGCTAAGACTTGTAATGTGATTAAAAGTTTAGCTGCTCAAGACCCTGATAAAAAACCAGGGCAACAATTGATTACCGAAAGAAGCAAACAATAATATCTACGGAAGCTAATATTAGGATAAGTATTCAAGGACATAAGCAGGAAGATAAGGCGTAACTAGCGCATATAAGGGATATTAAGAAGGAAACACCTAAATTGGAAGAAATTCAGATAATAAGTGAAGTCCCAAAGGTTTTATCAAATGACTTACCAGAATAATCTTGGAGTATAAGATAGTCGGATTGGTGTTAAAAGCCCGTATTGTAAGACCCAGTAGGAATCAAGTAATTAGTAAAGGAAACTTCAGGACTGTGGGATGAAAGAATAATGAGACAAGGTGCATTCCGTGTTGTGCGTTGATGTGATTTATAAGAGAGAAGAATGGATGTATGAAGTTACGTGATGATTATCAGAAGTTAGAAAAGTTGACGAATAGGAATAAGTGACCCTGTATAAAATTGATTATTTATGAAAGGAACGTGTTGGTTCTTGAAGGAAGATCTAAGACCAGACTACTGTCAGCTCAAGGTAAGCCTGAGGACATATCAAAGATTGCGATTAGAATGAGTTATGAGTGCTGTAAGTTTTGGTGATAATGGGCGGAGTAACGAGTGTATTAGTTGTCTATAAGGAATCAAGGAATATGGTGTGTTAGGAGTAATTGCATGGTATAATCGTATTTATTGATAACATCCTCGCCCATCTAAGGGTTAAGGAAGGCCAAGTTGAAAACTTAAAGAAATGCCGCGAAGGGTTAAACAGTAACAATTGTATATTAAACCTTAAGAGTATGAAGTTCGTGTCAGGATCCCAGTTGTTTGAGTAACTGCCAACCAAGCAAGGTCCATTTAGGGACCGATGTCTTGAATAGAGGAGAAGAAATGAATATGATTAAGATTATTGAGGAATTAATAGAAGAATTGGAAAGAGTAAAAATTGGAGTTCAAATACCTAACTGTGATAAGAAGTGAATATATGAGATTACTTTCTAACCTTGACGGATGAGAATAAGTAAAAGGCGTTCAAGTGTTTGGAACTATGTTGAAAATGAGTACTGCCTATCATCCTTAGATGAAGGGTCAAAGTGAGAAGGTGATTCAGACAATATAAGATATGTGGAGAGTATATATGATGGGTCTAAAAAGGGAACTGCGGTAATCACCTACCATAGATTGAGTTTTCTATGATAATAGTTATAATATTAGTAAGAGAATGCTACTTTGCAAAGTATTGTATGGCATAAGCGTGGGTCCTCACTCTATCGAGATAAAGTGGGAATAGAGATAGTGTTATGTCCTGAACTAATTCAGTACATTCAAAGTGTGGTGGTGTTGACTCAGAAAAGAGTTGAAACAGCTCGGGGTAGACAAAGAGAGAAAGCGGATTTGCATCGGAAGAATATGAATATATAGAATGAGGATCGTGGTATAGGAAAAAGTTTTACCGTAGAAGAGATTGGTTAAGTTTGAATAGAAGGGACAAGTAAAGTCCTAATTGTATTGAACCATTCGAGGTATAAAGAAATATAGGTAAAGTTGTTTATAAGTTGGGATCACCGCTGCAGTCACATTATATATATAAATAATATGTTAAATGTGTCAATGTTAAGGCGATATGTACCTGATTTGAACCAAGTCGTTGATGGAGAGTCAAGGGGCTTTTATCCGAATTTGTTTTGCGTGGAATGATCGATTCGAATTCTAGTTCGTTAAAAAGCGAATCCCTAGGAATGAGTTTATGTCTATACTGAGTATGGTTTGAATAGATCCTTGAATAGAAGAGCCTATTTAAAAGTTAGAGTCATAATTGCTTGACAAAAATCCTCACTTATTTATTTAAGTCAGATTTTGAGGACAAAATCTTTTTTAGGGGGAAGGATATAACGACCCGTATATTTTTATTATAATTTAAATGTGTAATTATGAAATAAATAATTAAATAAAATATTTGTGTGGGTTCAGTCAGTGGGTTATTACTCTGTCACTATGTATACGTGATTACTAGTATATGGAATTGAATTGCGTGGTTAATTAATGAATTGTATGATTTTGTATCATTGTTAAAAATGGTGTTATTGCAATTTTATTTCCATAAATACTTGAATTGTCTCTAAAATTATTTTTATGACTTTATAATTTCAATAATTATTTTTAGGACTTTACAAATTGAGAAATTAATATTTCATTAAATATTTATTTTTAAATGATTTTCTGAGTGTGTTTAATGGTAAAATCCATATTTAATTTTGGAAATCTTCAAAAAATTGTGAAACTTATATTTTATTAAGTTCATATTATTCTGAGAATTTTAAAATTTTTTGGGAATTTTCGGAGTTAGTTTCACCCGCGCGTCGATTCTTTTAATTGATAAAAGCGGGTATAAATTGCGTTTCAGAAATTATTTTAAAATTATAAAATTTACATTTTTATTAACTTCGAGATATTTATAATGTTTTAAGACTGTTTTCATGATTTTCTGGAATCATTTTAAATGCACCACGGTTCGTAAATATCCAAACACGAAACAAAAAAAAATCAGGCTTTCAAGTAGAGTGAATACACGTGTTCTATTTTCAGGATTGTCTTGGCTCCGTGTCTAGTTGCAATTCGTTACCAGTTCATAAAGATAAAAAAAAAGAACAACAAAACACCTCACAACAGTCTCTTGCCCTGTTATACACTCTCGATTGTCTTCTCCCTCTTGTCCTATTTCTCGATTCACCGCCGTCCCTTCTTCTCTCCGGTAAGTCGAGCCGTTGTTCCATCTCCGGCGATTCGCTGCCTGTTACCTCTGTTGTTTCTGAAGGGTTTTTAGCACATAAACGCAACGAAAACGTAAATTTAAATCTTAAAAAAATGAAACCCTCCGCAGGATCTATGCAAAAAATAATATTTAATTCGTAGTTCAGAATGATTACCTTAAGAAGCTTTACGTTAATGGAAAGATGGAGGTCTTTAATGGCGATCCAAAAAATGATAAACGGGGATCCTTAGCAGTTGCTCCTCAAGTGTGAAGCACTCCACCGGTATCGACCAATAAAACGATGTAATGAATGAGGAGGAGATGGAGAGAATTATGGTTTTGTAAATCTTTTTGGTTGACGCAAAAATAGGGTCGATAATAGTATATTTATAGGCAAAATTTTCAGCTGAAAATTTTCCCATAAAATATTATTATTATTAACCCTTTATTATTCTCACTAATAATTAAAACACCTTTTAATTATTAATCTTTTTTCTAAACACTTTAGAAATAATTCTCTCACTTGATTTAATTTCCAAAAATTAAATTCTTAATTAATAATATTAAGACTTTTTCTTAATTAATTTATAATCAATTAAATCTCATTTAATCAATTATCAAATTTGCCAATTAATTATTCATTTCATAAATAAATAATTATCAGCCATTATTAATTAATTTCTCCACCATTAAATCATTCGCTTTTATGGTGTGACCCTGTAGGTTCAATATTAAGCCGGTAGTAGAAATAAATAATAATAAAACTATTTTATCATTATTTATATAAATTCACTAATTCATTAAATATGATTAATTAATTAATCATATTTATTCTACATCATGAGGGATACTTCTCAGCATATCGCGACTATCCGGATAATACGAATTCACTGCTTAGAATACCAAGAACCTATTGAGTGAGTAGTTACCATACAATTAATTCCTTCTACCCTGCAATGTCACGATTAAATACAAGGCATGGAACTTGTGTCAAGCCTATCTTATTTAATCACTTGCTTTCCCATTCACTATGCTTAGTTTTATTTAATGTAAATTAGAAACTCCTTTGAATTTCATTCACTCTGGCCAGAGATTCCTGAACTAACATAAGTGGATCAGCATTGAACATTCTCTTCCTACACTGGAAGGGGTAGACCCTTATTGATCATACACTATTTTCGTGTACAAATTCTTATACCCAGTAGAGCCCTTATAATAGTCCCTTGAGACTAAGAACTAAACCAAAGCATAGTTCAGTGTACACAAGATAACTATGATGACCTCAAGTCTAAGGATACTTGTACAACTATCACTATGTGAACAACTGCTGACACGTGAGTGAACTCCATCAGTTGTTCAGCTCTGTGAGTCATGTTCAGTGAACTTATTCTATAATAAGCACCTACATACTAGCTATAGTGTCACTATACAAATATCTATGAGAACGGACATCCTTCATAATGAAGCAAGCATAGTATGTACCGATCTTTGTGGATTATTAATTACCAGTTAGTAATCCTACGACCAGGAACTATTTAAGTTTAGAGTTATCATCTTTTAGGTCTCATTATTATGATCTCATCACAATCCATAAAAAGCTTTACTCTAAACTGTGGTATATCTTATTTAAACATTTAAATAGATAGAGCCCGCAATAAAAACAAAACAATTCTTTTATTAATATCAATGAAATCAAAACAGATTACATAAAAGTTATACCTAAATCCTCATACATGATTGGACTTAGAACATATCTCTTTCAATCTCCCACTTGTACTAAAGCCAATCACTCTGGTATCTAATACCCATCTTGTCTTTATGACGATCAAAGTGACTCTGAGAAAGTGGCTTTGTGAGTGGGTCTGCTACGTTGTTATGTGTGTCAACTCTCTCGACGTTGACATCTCCTCTATTTTCAACTCAGATTCACCACCAAAAATAAGAAAAATGTCCTGAGTCCTTCGCAAGTACTTAAGGATGTTTTTCACTGCTTTCCAGTGGTCTTCACTTGGATTGGACTGATATTTGCTTGTCACACTAATTGAATAAGCAACATCAGGCCTTGTACACAACATCACGTACATGATAGATCCTATTGCTGAAGCATAAGAAATCTTACTCATACGCTCTCTTTCCTCAGGTGTCTTAGGAGACATTTTTTTCGGAAAGGGACACTCCATGGCTCATTGGTATGAGACCTCTTTTGGAGTTTTCCATGCTAAACCTTTTACGCACTTTCTGGATGTATGTACCCTGGGTAAGACCTATCATTCTTCTAGATCTACCTCTATAGATCTTCATACCGAGAATGTAGGATGCTTCTCCCAAGTCCTTCATGGTGAAGTTCTTTGATAGCCATACTTTGACTGATTGTAGCATCGGTATATCATTTCCTATAAGAAGTATGTCATCCACATACAATACAAGAAATGTTACCGCGCTCCCACTAACCTTCTTGTAGACACATGGTTCATTAATGTTTTTGATAAAACCAAACTCTTTGATTGTCTCATCAAAACGGATGTTCCATCTACGAGAAGCTTGCCTTAAACCATATATGGTTCACAGTAGCTTACACACCAGGTGTTCATTTCCCTTGGAAAGAAAACCCTCTGGTTGTGTCATATACACTTCCTCCTCAAGTTCCCCATTGAGGACGACCGTTTTCACGTCCATTTGCCAGATCTCATAGTCGTAGTAAGCAGAAATCGCAAGCAAAATCCGAATTGATTTTAACAGGGCTACAGGCGAAAAAGTTTCATCAAAGTCAATCCTTTTCCTTTGTTTGAATCCTTTTGCCACGAGCCTGGCCTTATAGGTCTCCATCTGGACATCTGCTCCAATCTTTCTCTTGTATACCCACTTGTACCCAATAGGCTTAATACCTTCAGGCGCCTCAACCAGAGTCCATACTTGGTTGGTATATATAGATTCCATTTCGGATTTCATGGCACTATACCATTTCTCTGAGTCAACACTACTCAAAGCCTCATTATAGGTCACAGGGTCGTCATCATCAGTGATTGACAACTCATTGTCATTCTCAATGACAAGGCCATAATACCTCTCAGGTTGGCGAGACACTCTCCCTGTCCTACGAATGGGCTGTTTCACAGAAGGTTGTTCAGTCTGAACAGGTGTTTCCACTTGATCCGTAGTAGTTTGTGCTTCTTGAACTTCATCAAGTTCAATTTTTCTCCCACTGTTTTCTTCAAGGATAAACTCCTTTTCCAAGAAGGTAGCATGTCTGGAGACAAACACCCGATGATCGGTGTAAAAGTAATACCCCAAAGTCTCTTTATGATATCCCATAAAATTACATTTTACGGATCGAGATTCCAGCTTATCTGGGTCAACTTTCTTGACATAAGCTGGACATCCCCAAATATTAACGTGTTTAAGACTCGGTTTTCTTTCTTTCCATATCTCATATGGTGTTTGAGGAACAGATTTGGAAGGCACCTTATTCAGTAAATATGCTGAGGTTTCCAATGCATAACCCCATAGGAATACTAGAAGATTCGCATAGCTCATCATGGACCAAACCATGTCTAACAAAGTTCGATTTCTCCTTTCAGATACCCCATTTAACTGTGGAGTATATGAAGGAGTCCACTGGGAGACTATACCATTTTCTTTGAGATAATCTAGAAACTCTCCATTCAAGTATTCACCACCTCGATCTGATCGAAGAGTTATAATACTGTGTTTGGTTTGTTTCTCCACTTCATGTTTATATTCTTTGAACTTTTCAAAGGCTTCAGACTTGTGTTTCATCAAATACACATATCCGAATCTAGATCTATCATCTATGAAAGTAATAAAGTACGAAAATCCACCCATGGCTTGCGTAGACATTGGTCCGCATACATCTGTGTGTACCAATCCTAGCAAATCAGCAGCCCTCTCTCCATGTCCACTAAATGAAGATTTGGTCATTTTACCCAATAGACAAGACTCGCATGTAGGATATGATTCAAAATCAAAGGGGTCAAGTAACCCTTCCTTATGCAATATCCGCAGTCTATTTTCACTAATATGACCTAGCCTACAGTGCCATAAATAGGTCAGATTTTCATCATCTCATTTTCTTTTATTAGTTTGTTCAATCTGAAGTAAATCATGCTCTACGTCACATACATACATACCATTATTTAAAATGCCACGTCCAAAAAGAACATTATCTCTAAGGATAGAACATTCATTATTCTTAATAATAAATAAAAAACCATCCACATCCAACATAGGAATAGAAACAATATTCCTCACAATAGAGGGAACGTAATAACAATTATTCAAAATAATAGTCTTGCCCGTAGGCATATGTAAACTAAATGATCCTAAAGATATGGCCGCAACCCTTGCTCTATTGCCCATACGTAGAATCACCTCATCTTTTTCAAGAGTCCTACTTCCCTTTAGTCCTTGCAACGAATTGCAAATATGAGAACCACAGGCGGTATCTAATACCCACGTAGAAATTTGACCTAGTGACATATTAACTTCGATTATGAACATACCTGAATCAGAAGCGGTAGTCTCACTACCCTTCTTCTTCTTCTTCAATTCTGCAAGGTAAACCTTGCAGTTCCTCTTCCAGTGCCCCACCTTGTTATAGTGAAAGCAAACAGCTTTGCTTTTGGGGTCTTCAGCTTTTGGTGGAACCGACTTTTTCTCACCTACTTTCTTCTTCTTGGAAGGGTTCTTCTTCCTTTTCCTAGGATTGGAACCTTCACCAATTAGAAGAACAAAACTCTTCTTAGGGGGAAAATTCGATTCCGCAGTCTTCGACATGTTGTAGAGTTCAGGCAGGCTGACATCCAGCTTAATCATGTGAAAGTTTATAATAAACTGCGAGAACAAACTCAGAAGTGATTGCAAGACCAAGTCTTGGCTCAGCTCCCCATCCATGGCAAAACCAAGTTGTCCAAGACGTTCAATCAAATTGATCATCTTAAGTACATGGTCATTCACAGATGATCCCTCAGATATCCTACAACCGAACAGTTCCTTCGATATCTCATACCGAGCTGTCCTCCCTGCCACATCATACAACTCTTGTAGATGCATAAGGATAGTGTGAGCATTCATATGCTCATGTTACTTCTGTTGCTCAATGTTCATGGAAGCTAGCATGATGCATTGAGCAACATTTGCATCATCTATCCACTTATGATACACAACATGTTCATCATTATGTGCATCGCTAGCAGGTTAAGTAGGCTTAGATCAGTCAAGCACATATTCCAGCTTCTCAACCCTGAGAACAATTCTCAAGTTTCGAAGCCAGTCAGCAAAATTAGGACCAGTCAACTTGTGAGCATCTAGTATACTTCGGAGGGATAGTGCAGAAGACATAACGAATATAGTAAATCTGTAAATGATGAACACATAACAACACTTAGCAAATATTCAATTTCATTTCAAAACACTATATGAATCGGGTCTTTATTCATTAGTGGCTCCCACTAGTTTATCTAATTTATACAACCCCTAAGTGAAAATTAAGCATTCATAATGCTAGTGGGAATAGGGATCCTACATTCCATCACACAACCTCGGCTGTAGCACGAAACGTCATGTGATGTTCAATAGGCAGACAACTCTTGTCAATTACATCTTATGTTATTCCCTAATAAAACTTTAGCCTCTTGAATAATTGAGTCACGGCTGTAGCACGACAAACTCAATATTCTAAGTCAAGTCTAACCCAACATTTCGTACAATTGAATCAGTCTCCAACGGCCCACGGTTGTAGCACGTAACGACCTGTATATTCTAATTCAATGTACACATCTCTATGTAATAGACAAGTATTTCTTATTTCGAAATCAAAGCCCTCGGCTGTAGCACGAAACGACAATGATTTAAAAATAAGAACCACTTTCTACCATTTGTAAGGCTATGACCGACACAAGCCCGTTGTGTCATTGGCCAATTACTACTTGATATTATTTAATTTTAGAGGGATTATATTACGTTACAATCATAATCATATTATAAAGAGATTCTTCCTTTTAAATTAAATATTTCAAATCAATAATCGATAATCAAATGATTCCCAGATCGGGTGTAGCATTGTCAAGAGGCGTCACTTAATAACCCTTTCTTACAGATAGAGATCTGTTGTTGACAGAATCATCCTTTCTCTCAATATTGAAAATTCATATTCAATTACATGTTTCATAAACACAAGAATCTCATGATCGTATTCATAATATTTATTATTAAGGCAAGAAACGATTCATATTCTAGATTTTCTAGAGCACGCCTTATATTGATTTAAGTTCACCTAAATCTATCATCGCATGGTAAACATAGGTATATATCTCATATATAAAATTAAATAAACAAGTAAATGTAAAGTGCAATAAAGTAAATATGTTTGGTTATGGCCCCATCCTATGTGATCTTTATCAAGCTCATGATAAAGATCAAGGTCAATCTAATATGGTGATGGAAATAAATACAACTACTTATTACATAAGTCTTCTTCTTTGTTTAGACTTCTTGTATGCCTCATCTTCTTCTTTGTATCATCTCCATTGGATAGCCTTCTTGAGTCTTCAATTACATTACATGATTGAAAGTAAAACTAATCTAATGAACTTACAAGAATAACTCGAGTTACATTCGAGATTTATGATTACAAAGATTGACGACATGCAAGTCGTATTTAAAACCAAAACCAAAACCATTACACTAAGGTCGAAAGGCCATAACCATCCACCATGCTCATACAACACATAAAAGCATGTTAAAACACATAATCTGATCTTAACATATCATATTATCCATGATCTAATCATAAAAAAAAATATGAGAAAAATCAGAAAAATCAGAATCAAATCAGAAAAACAAGAATCACTGTTTACGGGCAGTAAACGACGTCAAACGCCTTACAGAAAAGTCGTTGATAGATTTTGCTATCAGTTTTGTTCAGACGCTCATTTACCTATGGAATAGGGTATTCGTTTGCGTAAATCGGACACCAGACCCAGATTTCGGCAAATTTGCAGCAGCCAATTCAGAATCTGTATATAATATGATTCTCATAATTAGAACAAACATAAATCATGTATATATCAGTATATATACAGATTACATAATCATCTTATGATTATACAACTCACATGATTATACAACTCACATGAATATCATATATTCAAAACCATACAAATATAAGCATATTATATCAACATCAAATCATGGCGAATCACGTACATGCTCATATATCAAAAACAGTTAAACACATAATATTTAAATAATATTTTACCTTAAGAAGCTTTACGTTAATGGAAAGATGGAGGTCTTTAATGGCGATCCAAAAAATGATAAACGGAGATCCTTAGCAGCTGCTCCTCAAGTGTGAAGCACTCCACCGGTATCAACCAAGAAAACGATGTAATGAAGGAGGAGGAGATGGAGAGAATTAGGGTTTTGTAAATCTTTTTCGTTGAGGCAAAAATAGGGTCTATAATAGTATATTTAAAGGAAAAATTTTCAGCTGAAAATTTTCCCATAAAATATTATTATTATTAACCCTTTATTATTCTCACTAATAATTAAAACACCATTTAATTATTAATCATTTTTCTAAACACTTTAGAAATAATTCTCTCACTTGATTTAATTTCCAAAAATTAAATTCTTAATTAATAATATTAAGAACTTTTTCTTAATTAATTTATAATCAATTAAATCTCATTTAATCAATTATTAAATTTGCCAATTAATTATTTATTTCATAAATAAATAATTATCAGCCATTATTAATTAATTTCCCCACCATTAAATTATTCTCTTTTATGGTGTGATCCTGTAGGTTCAATATTAAGCCAGTAGTAGAAATAAATAATAATAAAACTATTTTATCATTATTTATATAAATTTTCTAATTCATTAAATATGATTAATTAATTAATCATATTTATTCTACATCGTAAGGGATACTTCTCAGCATTTCGCGACTATCCGGATAATACGAATTCACTGCTTAGAATACCAAGAACCTATTCAGTGAGTAGTTACCGTACAATTAATTCCTTCTACCCTGTAATGTCACGATTAAATACAAGGCATGGAACTTGTGTCAAGCCTATTTTATTTAATCACTTGCTTTCCCATTCACTATGCTTAGTTCTATTTAATGTAAATTAGAAACTCCTTTCTAATTTCATTCACTCTGGCCAGAGATTCATGAACTAACATAAGTGGATCAACATTGAACATTCTCTTCCTACACTGGAAGGGGTAGATCCTTTATTGATCATACACTATCTTCGTGTACAAATTCCTATACCTAGTAGAGCCCTTATAATTGTCCCTTGAGACTAAGAACTAAACCAAAGCATAGTTCAGTGTACACAAGATGACTATGATCACCTCAAGTCTAATGATACTTGTACAACTATCACTATGTGAACAACTGCTGACACGTGAGTGAACTCCATCAGTTGTTCAGCTGTGTGAGTCATGTTCAGTGAAATTATTCTATATTTTAAGCACCTACATACTAGCTATAGTGTCACCACACAAATGTCTATGAGAACAGACATCCTTCATAATGAAGCAAGCATAGTATGTACCGATCTTTGCGGATTATTAATTACCAGTTAGTAATCCTACGTCCAGAAACTATTTAAGTTTAGAGTTATCATCTTTTAGGTCTCATTATTATGATCTCATCACAATCCATAAAAAGCTTTACTCTAAACTGTGGTATATCTTATTTAAACATTTAAATAGATAGAGCCCGTAATAAAAACAAAACAAGTCTTTTATTAATATCAATGAAATCAAAACAGATTACATAAAAGTTATTCCTAAATCCTCATACATGATTGGACTTAGGACATATCTCTTTCAGTTTCCACTACTTGTTCTTGGGTTTTCTTGTGTGAAAATATACACACACACACACGTATACGTGTGTCTGTATATATATTTGTTTTGATGCTTGTAAATTGTCAGTGCTTGTGCTAATTATCGCCGAGTTCCTTTAGTTGCCGCCTGTTGCCTGCATTTTTGTTTGGCCGTGTTAGTTTCTTTTCCGGCCCACACGCGCGCGTGTGTGGGTTGGTTTGCTGGTTCCTAGTAATTCGAAATTGATGTGGTGATTTTGTTTATTATTTAATTTAATGATTACCTTTATGATTTCTCAAATTTTTATTCTTAAATTTTGAAATATTACGACGAATTTAATTGGTAGGATTCGCGTTGGAAACCCGAAATAATCGGGTACCCGCGGATTTTACCGTCGGCCGCGATAAATTTCGACGAGCGGACGGTGGACTGTGATGATGCGGTTCTGAGTCCTAATATTTTAAAATAAATAAATATAAAATACAAATAAAAATATAAGATGTAAATAATTATATTTAATTGGTGTTGGAGAATTTGTGAATTGACGTTGTTGACTGAAATCGGTGGTTGGGAATTGGATTGTAGTTGGTTTGGATTTGGTTGAGATTTACTTGACGTCGAGTTGTTCGACGGGTTAGTCCGATAAATAAAGGAGGTGCTGCCCAATTTCCGAGAAATCGAACTACGGAAATACGGGAGCGTAGCCAGTAATTATTGGACCATCGAACGAGTATATATAAACATATATATATATTGTATACGAAATTTGATTGTATATGGTGGCAAACTGTTTTGCCGAAAAGTAATAACCCTATTTTTTGTAAAATGACGAGTATATGTATTTTTCCGAAAACGAACACCGAACCTATTTTTCGTGAATGTGAACCCTAATTGTTGTGTGTGTTATTGTAATATGTGTAATTACGAGTCGGGAATTGATATCGAATGGGTAGGTTGTTAGCGAGGATATGTCAAGCATACCTAGACGTCTAACGTAAGGTATTTTGGCTCTGTAGGTTCTAGTTGAAGGACTCCAGAAGTGAAGTCGAACTAAAGATAACCTAGTGATCAGTCGACAAGCGTAGCGAGGTTCCAAGCGAAGGACCTGAACGTTAAAGTCGGATCTAGGATAGTCTGATAGTAAGGCGATAAAGCCGAGTGTCCAAGTTAGTCCAAGGTCAATCAGTAATAGTGGTAAAGCTCTGCAAGGAAAGTACCCCTGACCATTCTATTATGGTTCAGTACGTATGAATAGCTACATGTTTTATTCTCGTAATGGAACAAAAATATTTTAAGTTACGTATCCCCTGTATTTGAAAATGTTGTTTAAATTATATTTTAGGGAAAAATAATTTCTGAAAACACCTATCTCTAAACGTGATTAAAATGAAAGGAAGTTTTGAATAGTGTGCTGTGACCGATTGGTTTTAAAAAGAGATAGGTGCCAGTGATTTTGGGAACTGGATAAAGAGACTGTTTTAATCCACCTATGTCGTGGAATGTTTTGATCCACCTATGTCGTGGAATTTTGGAAAGAGGCAAAAAGGGAATTCAGTTGATCAATTAGAGTTGCGTAAGAGGCCCGTTATTCAGTAACGGCCCAACATGTGGTTGCGTAAGTGGCTAATTGGGTTGGGCATTCTGTTTAACCGATTAGTCCAGCATGGGGGAAAGACCTAGCTAGTCTTTTCCCAAGTTCCGGAACACATTCTTATTCTGGATGGCCGCTAGTCGCTGTCCGGTGAGGGTAGACTGATCAGCTATCTTCACCCGTTAAACATCCAATAGATTTGATTGATTCAGTTTTCAAAATGTTTAACAAATCAACGTGTTTGAGACAAATGATTTTGGGTCCCCGTAACGGGACAAATGGTTTTATGGTTCCTGTAATGGAACAGAAGGTTTGAAAATGAAAATAGCATGCTAAAATTGAACTCTGGTATTTATGCACAGCACACGACTTTTTTTTGTTTTACAGAGCATGCTAGTTTTGATATCCAGTTTATACATGTTTTACTTGTTTTATAACGAATTATGAATTCTGTTCCTATAACTGTTTTACTTTAAATCGTTTTTACTTGTTATTCATTTAGTGGTACTGCTGAGCAAACAATTGCTCACCCTTGCAGAATGTTATGTATATATATATGTATATATATTTCATATGCTTAAGAGATTCTTCCGTGGTAGTTAGGGCAGAGTTCCAATTCCTTTTGGTGTCAGGCTCCTCTGAGGTCATAGTTATATTTTATCACTGAATTGTTTATCTTATGGTTGTTGATGACGTCAACTCCTGACCCCTAGGTTGAGGCCATTACAATTTGTGCCTTGGTTAAATTCTAAAGTTGACTATATTTAATCCTTAGTGTTATGTATTGATCAAGTCGTATCATTTTATTGGAAGTAGATTTAGGTTTTATTACATTTTCAAAATCAGAACGTGTAACTAATATTACATTTTAGTATGTTCTTATTAAAAATATAAGAGAGTGTAACAGTAGATTACACGAATGTTTAAAAAAGGTAGTTTTATAATAGGCTATAAAAATGTTACCAAAATAATTTAACCGTTTTATAATCTTGTGTTACAATAGTTAATATGGTGTTGCAAAAGAGTCTATTCCAACACATATTTAGGTGTTACTAAAGGGTTAGGTATGTTGCAACAGAACTGTGGTTACATTTTCAACTTGTTACCATAAAAATAGAAAATGTAACTATAGGTACTCTATTGTAACACATTGAGAGGTGTTACCAAAATTTCAAAAAATGTAACCATAGACCCCTATTATAGCAGGCCCAAATCCAACACCCCCTTATTTTCAAAAAGTGTAACCATAGCCAATAATTTGGCTTTAGGTAACATTTTTTGGTCAGTTTAACACTTTTTTCGTGTTGCTACAGGTCAAATATGGTGTAGTGTAACCAATGATCAATGATATGCCATTAGGGATCAAAGATTTCTTCTAAAGTCTGTGAAGACTTATCAGAATCTCCAAGATCTTAACCCAAAAGATCAGAGTCCAAGATCATTTCACATATCATAGACTAGGATCTGAGAATTAAGATCGAGCGACTTCTAGTATCAGATGTTCTCATTCAAGATCAGAGATAAAGAGCAGAACCATGATCCAAGATTTCAACCATTGACATTGACCTTGATATGGTTTGACAATGATTTATGCGTCAATACCTTCCTTGTGTGTGTGAATCTCACATGTGCATTGGAAACATTTTAATCAAGGGGTAGTGACACTTATACAGATGCCCTAGCTGACAGGAGAATTTTCAATAGATAATATTCTATTGGGAGAATGCACATAGTAACTGCTTATATGCTTTTTTCAGCTCTATATCCTTTTGAGAGAATACAGATGGGCTTAAAGATGTCTTAGGTTATATATTCTCCACATCTTTGTGAGAGATAGAGTTGTAGGGTTGACCTTTCCTTCCTTATGTGGTGCTTCTTGGCACTATCTCCCTCATTCTTAACATACAACTCCAATACCAAATGGTAATTTTGTCTGATCACTAAGTTGATATCTCAAGAAGATTAAGTGAATCAGAATAAAATATGCGGAATATATCAGAGTAAGGTAATGGAATATTGTTTGAGAAGTGTTTGGTTTCAATGACTTGGGTTAGAACCTATGAGGTTTGATAGACTCTTAGTCAGTTCCTAAAACCACTGAGGGTGTTGAAGATCACAAACATCCGAAATAAAATATCAGAGAGTTTAATGATCAGGAACAGAGTGATTCCAGAATCAGAGATCTTTAACCTTTACTTACAACAATATGGATTCATGAAGGATGTCTTAAATGATCATGCTTTCTGATTCTATTGACAATGCTACTCAATCAAATCTCATTAGCTCAAAACAGTTCAAAGTTAGTCCAATACAGATCAATATTATAGAGGAAAGGCGGTGAACATTGTTTCAAACTTATAAGACTTGCATAAGGTGATCAGAGTATAATAAATATATCAAGATTTAATATCCAGAACAGAGTATAAGCATAATAAGATCATCAGAGTTACACATAGGGTCAACATATAAGTCATCAAATCAATTAATTATGCCAAGAGTATATCCAACAAGTATGCACCAATTGATTAGTCAATCACAAGACTAAACAAATTAAAATCTATTCATAACACAATCATATCACAACTATCACTAGTTATGTTGCATATTTATTCTGGCACAAAATAGACAGAGTTATTCTAGTATAAACAGAGAACCAGAGTGACCAAGGAATCTGTTATCAGAGTTACCAAGAGTTTGCAAGCCCGATGAAGTAAAAGTGTATAGTATGACTTTCCAGCCAGAGTTATTAGAAAGGATAAGGAAGTGTCAAGAAGAGATAATGGATCAGGACATAAATCATTTGGTAGGTGAGGAATTGTGCACGCAAAAGGACGATCAAGGTATTCTTAGGTTTTCTTCTAGAATTTAGATTCCACCAGTGATGGAGTTGAAGAATAAAATTTTACAGGAAGCTCATAATTCAAGGTATTCAATCCATCCAGGAAGTACCAAAATGTACAGAGACTTAAAGGAAAATTATTGGTGGCCAGATATGAAGAGGGAAATTGCGGAATGGATTAGTAGATGTTATAAATGTCAGAGAGTTAAAGTATAGCATCAGAGACCAAGTGGATTATTGCAGCCATGAGAGATTCCAGAGTGGAAGTGGGAGAATATTACTATGGATTTCATAGTCGGATTACCAAGAACGAAAGCTAATCATGATGCCATTTGGGTTATAGTGGACAGACTTACCAAGTCAGCTCATTTTCTGCCTATAAATGAAAGATTTTCACTAGATAAGTTACTCCATATGTACCTGAAAGAGATCGTAGTTCGTCACGGAGTCCCTGTGTCTATCGTATCCGACCGAGATCCGAGATTTAATTCGAGGTTTTGGAAAGGTTTTCAGGAATGTTTGGGAACGAGACTGAATATGAGTACGGCTTACCATCCACAGACGGATGACCAGAGTGAAAGAACAATCCAGACAATCGAGGACATGTTACATGTTTGTGCCATTGATTTCAAAGGAAGTTGGGACGAGCATGTACCCTTGGTAGAATTTGCTTACAACAACAGTTATCACGCCAGTATTGGGATGCCACCCTATGAAGCTCTATATGGACGCAAATGTCGATCTCCTCTATATTAGGATGAAGTAGGAGAACACAAAATACTTGGACCTAAATTGGTGCAACAGACGAAGGAAGTTATTGAAGTTATCCAGAAGAGATTGATAGCAGCACAAGACCGTCAAAGGAAGTATGCAGATCAATCAAGGAAAAATATGGAATTCGAAGAAGGAAATTTGGTATTACTGAAAGTATCGCCGTGGAAAGGATTGACACGATTTGGAAAGAAAGGAAAACTGAGCCCAAGATATGTCGGACCTTTTGAGATTTTAAAGCGCGTTGGCAAAGTAGCTTACGAGTTGGCGTTACCTCCGCACATGGAGCACATTCACAATGTTTTTCGTGTATCAATGCTTAAGAAGTATAATCCAGACTCCAGACATGTAATCGAATACGAGCCAATAGAACTTCAAGTAGATTTGTCATATGTAGAGAGTCCGATAAAGATTCTAGAAGAAAGAGAGAAAGTGTTAAGAAATAAAGTGGTAAAGTTAGTAAGAGTACTGTGGAGAAACCCAAAGGTTGAGGAGTCAACCTGAGAATTGGAAAGTGATATGAGAGAAAAGTACCCTCATTTGCTTTCCTAGGAGATTCTGAGGACAGAATCCTTTTAAGGGGGGAGGGGTGTAATATCTGGGATATATCGTTTAATTATTTTGCTAATAAATAAATATTATGCATGTTCAGTATTTATTCTTTGAATTATTTGTTAAGTGATATATTTGCTTGAATGTTTAAAAATAATATTAATTGAGTATTTTAATTTTTATATGTCCAAAATAAAATATAGATAATTGTCATATCTTCCTATTTATTTTTATGTTGATTTATGATTTTATAGGAAATTTATGGATTTTATGAATTCTTTTTCCGAGTATTTATAAACTATTTTATATAATCGGGAACCAACCGACATCATCCGTTTTTACCTTTTTATAACCCGAAACTCTTCCAAGGACTCCTTCCTAACCTAATTGCAATATTCTGAGATTTTCCATGTTTCGACTTTTTCGATCCGGCGTACGGTTTGTCCTGCGCGGGTCCCGGCGCAATATTTTCGATACATTATTTATTTCGGTAAATCAATAAAACTCGTATTTTTGATAAACGGGATCTTTTTAGTAAACTATTATAATTATCACCTCGTAATACGTGTAACCAGGCGCTGAGATCAAGACCGCAATACAAATTGTACTGATTTGGATAAATATCCCGAAAACCGGTACCATTTGGATCTGTTTTTATAAATAAACATACCATTTTATATCCGGAATGATCCAACCGGATACTAATTTTCCTTAATTATAAATAGCCTTCACCGTATTTTATTTCGTACCGAAAATCATTTGCAAACAGTAATTATAGAAATTTACAGAGAAAATTCATATATTCATATAATCTTCTAAAAATCAAACCAGCTTTTGAAGGGGTTAGTGATCTCTGTTTTCAAAGATCGAGTAACCAAATCGAAGGGTTTGAGGAGTATTCTCAGATTCCAGAACTCGTTTTACTGCAGAATCAAAGGTTGATTTTATATATTTTTATTTATTTTTGAATTATGTTGATTAAAATTATAAATTTTTGTACGGATGATTGTTTGAATGATTTGATGCTTGAATGTTGTAGAGCTTGTTTTCATGATGATTTTCATATGTCATATGATTGATTTGGAGTTCAATAACATGTTCAAAATTGAGTTTAATCTTTGAATTTTAAAATTAGGGTTTATAACCCGTATGAATGTTCTTAATTGAAAATTAGGGCTTTTTGTTCTATGGGTTATTAGCTGTTTAAAATATAGTGTGTTGTGTTCCTTATGAAATTTGCAATCGATTGGTGTATAGCTCGTTAACAGAGGATTCATGGTTCGAAGGGAGTTGTATTTTAAACTTTTCGTTGAGCTCGCCGGAAATCGGCGAGTTTCTTGAGCATTTTTCGGTCAATTCTGAAATAGGTTATGTGTTTTGATTACTGGTATAAGTTCCTGGTGGTCTGTGCTTTAATTCTGGAGAGTTTGGGGGCCTGAGGTGGCCGGGATCGTGTTCTCCGGCCACACTCCGGCGAAGTCGACGGCGGGGCTGGCAAAATTGCAAACATGCCCCTGTAGTTTTAAAAACGATATAGTTTGGTCCCCCGGGTTTCTAGAACTTGCAAATTTAGGATTCCTGTTTATAAAATGTTTAAAAATCATATTTTCTATTTATTTTAATTATAAAAATTTGTTTTTAATTTCTGAAAATTCAAAAAATTATTATTTTAATTCCAAAAAATATTTTTAATTCAAAAATAAATCTGAATTAATTAGTGAATAAATCTTAATTAATAATTAATTGATTAATTGGTCAATTAATTCGAAAATGAATTGATTAATTGATTTACTAAATTATTAATTAATTTTAATTAATTATTTAATTAGATTTAATTATTTAAAAATGATTTAAAATTTCCGAAAAATAGTTTCTAGCTTTAAAATATTATTTTAAATTGTTTTCAAGGCTCGATAATTATTATAATATTATTTTGAAGCCAGATGTGGCCAACTGAATTCTGTTTATTGCTTTAAAATTAATCCTACGACCCGTTTTAATTCCGAAAAATGTTTTAAAAATTATATTAAATACCCGAAAGTCTGTTTATGACCCGAGACTTCTTTATAAATGATATATCATTGATTGTTTGACGTGTTACGTGTTATATGTGACTTGTTGTTTGACTATCGGCCTATATGTTCGGTGTTTACTTGTTTATAGCGTAACTTTCAATCCGTTAATCGGATTCGGGTCAAATGAAGGGTAGATAGAAGTGTATATCGAATAGAATCGTATGAGTTGAGTAATGATAGATGTTTATGATATGTGAGCAGAAGAGGCAAGGCGTAGGAAAGGGAAACAGATAGCCAAGGAGTAAGACGGTGGTAATTGGAAGTTAGTGAAGTATAGCAAGCTAGTACCAGGCAAGTGTTCTCAACTTTCTCGAGATATATTGTTGATGATTGATAATCCTATTCTATATTGCAAGTGCTTTGAAGCACTAAACCCTCAACCTTGATTCCAGTTGTTGATCTTTGAACCGTAAACCTTATTCTTTCTGAACCATTGATTGTTGCATACCCGAATACGAACCACAGATATACGATACTACTCCAAAAATACATACAAACTAAATGCCAAACACTGAATCAAATTGCTTATATATTCAAACCATTGTACCTTATGCTTTGAAAGACCAAATCCTTGTAACCTTGAAACATTGATTCCTTTTTATCCAATTCTTTCATTACCTAACAACCATTCTTTGAAATTGACATATTGATCCTTTGTAAAGATTGCAACCATTTCATTATTGAATATCCAATGTTGCTTATGACTTTGTTTATTACTTTACATTGTCTATTCTTTTATTATGTTAGAATTGGATTGTTTTATAAAATTGTGGACCAGATTCGTGGTCAGACCAGATTGGTGGTCAAGTTAGGCCAATGTGTGCCATGGATCTAGTAATTAGAGCAGAGCTGTGTGCCTTGCTTGGGGTTAGTGGGTGACTGATCAACAGCCTAACCTTGGTTTTTAAAATAAAAATATAATATCCAGTTCTAAATCAATAATCATTGTTCCCTTAATACTTTAATCCTTTTCACTTGATGATCATTATTCTCAGTCTTGTCATTGTGACTTGCTGAGCTAGTTAGCTCATTGTGTGATATTGTTTATGTTGTTTTCCAGTTAAGAGGGAACCAGTTGGTAGCGAGGATCCTCAATCCAGTGCGAGAGCTAGGTGTCCAGGTTGATCAAGTTAAGCTAGCTGGCATCTTTTGAGATAGTTTAAGTTTGTAAAAGTTTGTAATAATGTTTAATATTCAGTTCTGAGTTTGAATAGTTGGGATTTGGATGTTTGTAATATAAAGTGTGTGTGTGGCTTATGTACATACTTTAACCTATTGCGGTCCGTGGTAGTTGGTAAGTAGGGTCACTGTATATTATTATTATCTTTACTATTGTTATAAGCAGGTTATAAATAAGGTGTGTGTGTGTGTGGACCCTAAACTTCTGACCCGGGTTTGGAGGGCGCCACAGGTTTGGTATCATAGCTACAGGTTATAGGTCACGAACACAAGCCTAGGTTGACAGGAATGGGTAGAGGGTTAGGAATAAAAGTAAGAAATAGAAAGATAGAACGTCGAGAAGTTGAGTACGACGGTGTAACAGGTATTAGTATAATTTGTGTCGTGGTTCGAGATTCTTATATTGCGATATGATTTCAGATAGCAGCGATGGCCAACTCTTTCATCCCCATATCAGCTGATCACTCAGAGCCCTCAGTTGGAGGACCATCTTCAGATCCACATCCTGTTGTTCCACCAGTCTTGGCTATTTTACCTCCACCTGTGTTGCAGCCCGTACCCTTACAGGCTATTCCACCCCCAGGCATGAGACCACCTATCAGAGGACCTCCACCAGCTAATTCAAATTCCACTGGGCATTCAGTTACGGGTGCCACATTCCAGTCTACATTACATCCTGTTCCTTATTACCGGTATGAGGCTCTTTTATTGGAATGTGATTCCTTGTTGGCACAGATCCGAGAGGTGCAGCATATCATCAGGACTACATATGTCGATCGTGGTGTGAGGGAGCTTCGAGAGGAGATCAATGTGACTCGCAGGATTCTTGAGGCTAGGCTACATGGAGCTACATTACTTGGTCAAGGCCCTGATGCACTTATGGGATGGGCTAGTGAGGTGATGGAGGACTTTGAGAGGCTAGGAGGACCAGAGTTTCCTTGGAGTTAGATACAGAGATAGAGATGTTGATCAGTGATGTTGTGGTTATTTAGTATGTATAGTAGTGTGTAGTATGTATCAATAGACTTTTGGGTTGTATTTATAGACTAGATCTGCTGACTAGTGAATAGGTTTGTTGTACCCTTTTGCTTTTACTTCCGAAGCGTCCTTACGCTTGTACTACCTAAAACTTTTGATCTATATATATCAGTACCTTTTCCTTTCCAGCATTATCATTTATATTACTGCACCTGTTTTACTTTACTTTATTTATTACACCGGTTATACCCTTGTGATACCATGTACCCTGTTCCCTTAACTGTTTATATTCTGTAAAGAAGCATGCAATTTACTTAGTTCAACTGTTACAACTTTTTTCAAATATAGATATTTTTGTTTTAAAAAACTTTTCTTTTATGCAAATGATTTGATTTAAAAGCTAAATAAATTGTTTGATTCTTTACAGAAAATGCCTCCCAGAAGAAATACCCGCACCAACACCCAGAATGAAGAAATTAACAACAACGATAATAACAACCAAGATGACCTAAACCACAATGCAAACCTAGGACCCATAGACCTAGCAATAGCCCAGATTCTTCAAATCTTGGCACAATAAATAGTTCACCTGACTCAACAACAACAAAGGCAGACGAATCCCCATGTAACTTTCAAAACTTTTCAGGCGGTAAACCCGACAGAATTCAAGGGTTCCCTAGATCCGATTGAAGCAAATGTTTGGATAAAGGAAATAGAGAAGTCGTTTGCTTTAGTTAAAGTGAAGGAAGAACAGAAGGTTGAGTTTGCAAGTTATTATCTGAAGAATGAGGCCACCTATTGGTGGGAGACTGTGAAGATATTGGAAGGTACAGATGTTATTACTCGGGAGAGGTTTAAGGAATTGTTTTTAGAAAAATATTTTCCCAAGTTTGTTCAGGATTAAATGGAGCTGAAGTTTTTAGAATTAAAGCAATAAAATATGTCGGTAGCTGATTATGAGAGTAAGTTTGAGGAGTTGTCAAGGTATGTGCCGTCATATGTAGATATTGACAGGAAGAAGGCTAAGAGATTCTAGCAAGGTCTGAAGCCATGGATCAGAGGGAAGGTAGCCATCTTTGAATTGGATACATATACAGGAGTTGTACAGAAGGCCATGATTGCAGAAACAGAGAGTGAGATGTCACAGAAGGAAAAGGAAAGTAAGAAGAGGAAGTTTGAAGGGAATGAAGGACAGTCACAACCAGGGAAGTTTCCATATTTTAAGAAGGGCAGATTTCAGCCGGGGAGAAATTTTAATGTCAACAAACAGAATGTAGGTGATAGAGGACAAGGAAACCGTCAGTCAATGTGAATCAGCCGAATCAGTTGAGGTTAACTTTTCCAAATTGTCAGGTATGTGGGAAGAAACATGGAGGAGTCTGCAATAAGTTGAATGTGGTTTGTTTCAAGTGTAATCAAAAATGCACTATTTGAGGGAGTGCCGCAATCAGCCAGCGAGAGAGCCAGCAAACAAGGATCAGCCTATCCGGAATCCACCGGTTAAGGTTCCAGCTATTGGATTTACATGGTTTAAGTGTGGGAAGCCAGGACATATAGCCATGGATTGCAAGACACCAGCCCCAGTCTGTAATGCATTAAGAATTATGGGATCTACCCCATCAGTGAATGAGACTCCAAGGGCTAGAGTTTTTGATATGTCTGTGAAGGACGCTATCCAGGACACAGATGTCGTGGCAGGTATGCTTAATGTGAATTCCTTATGTGCCAAAGTGTTAATAGATTCGAGAGTAACTCGCTCATTTATTTCTCAAGATTTTGTTAGTAAGTTAAATTGTCCGGTTGAGTATTTAAATGAAATAATGACTGTGGAATTAGAAAATCAAGAACGTATATCTTTTAATCAAGTCTGTGGGAATTGTGAGATTGAGAATTCTGGTAGTAAGTTGTGTGTAGATTTGATACCATTTAAGCTAGGAGAGTTTGATGTTATCTTAGGAATGGATTGGTTATCTAAGCACGATGCCCAGATAGATTGTCAAAATAAGAAGGTAATGGTAAAGACGCCAGACGAGAAGATAGTAACGTTTAAGGGTCAAAAGCATGCAAAGAAATTCTTAACGATGATTCAAGCCAAGAAGTTACTACGACAAGGATGCGAGCATTTCATTGCTTATGTGATTTATAGAAGTCAGGAGCCAGCAAAATTTGAAGATATTCCAGTAGTCAATGAATTTCCAGATGTGTTTCCCGATGCGTTACCAGGACTTCCTCCAGACATAGAAATTGAGTTTGCGATCGACTTAGCACCTGGAACGGAAACGGTATCAAAGGCCCCGTACAGAATGACGCCCATTGAGATGAAGGAACTAGCAAAACAATTGCAAGAATTGTTAGAGAAAGGAGTAATCAGACCCAGTGTATCCCCGTGGGGTGCACCGGTACTATTTGTCAAGAAGAAGGATGGAAGCATGAGACTGTGAATCGACTATCGGGAGCTCAACAAGCTTACAATCCAGAACAAGTATCCATTGCTAAGGATTGATGATTTGTTTGACCAATTGAAAGGAGCCAAGTACTTATCCAAGATAGATTTGAGATCGGGACATCATCAACTAAAGATTAAGCCAAAGGATATACCAAAGACAGCTTTCAGAACAAGGTATGGACATTATGAATTTTTAGTGATGTCTTTTGGATTAACCAATGCCCCGGCAGCATGAACAGAATTTTGCAAAGAATACTTGGATAAGTTTGTTATTGTGTTCATAGATGATATTTTGATTTATTCAAAGACAGAAGAGGACCATGCAGAACATTTGAAAACAGCTTTGGAGATTTTAAGGAAAAAGAAGTTATACACTAAATTCTCAAAGTGTTAGTTTTGGTTACAAGAAGTTCAGTTCTTAGGACACATAGTCAGTAATGAAGGGATCAAAGTGGACCCAGCGAAGATTGAAGCAATTATAAATTGGGAAAGACCGAGAACACCAACAGAAGTAAGAAGTTTCTTGGGATTAGCGAGATATTATCACCGATTTGTTAAAAATTTCTCAAGGATTGCAACACCATTGATGAAGCTTACACGGAAGAATGAAAAGTTCATATGGAAAGAAAAATGTGAAGAAATTTTTTAGGAATTGAAGCGAAGATTATTTACAGCACCTGTTTTGTCACTTCCAGATGATCAAGAGAATTTTGTAATCTATAGCGATGCTTCTCATAAAGGACTCGGATGCGTTCTGATGCAGCACGATAAGGTGATTGCGTATGCGTCAAGGTAATTGAAACCACACGAACAGAAGTATCCTACCCAAGATTTGGAGCTAGCAGCCATAGTATTCGCTTTGAAGATTTGGAGACATTATCTATATGGAGAAAAATGTGAGATTTATACGGATCATAAAAGTTTGAAGTACATATTCACGTAGAAGGAGCTTAATACGAGACATAGAAGATGGTTAGAGTTGATTAAGGATTATGACTGCACAATTAACTATTATCCCGGTAAAGCAAACGTTGTGGCGGACGCGTTAAGTCGGAAAGAAAAGTTGAATGTGTTACCAGTACCAGAAGAGATATACAAGGAATTTCAGAAACTGGAATTAGAGATTAGAGTTTGCAAGCCCGATGAAGTAAAAGTGTATAGTATGACTTTCCAGCCAGAGTTATTAGAAATGATAAGGAAGTATCAAGAAGAGATAATGGATCAGGACATAAATCGTTTGGTAGGTGAGGAATTATGCACGCAAAAGGACGATCAAGGTATTCTTAGGTTTTCTTCTAGAATTTGGATTCCACCAGTGACGGAGTTGAAGAATGAAATT
This sequence comes from Apium graveolens, assembly GCF_009905375.1. Lineage (NCBI taxonomy): Eukaryota > Viridiplantae > Streptophyta > Magnoliopsida > Apiales > Apiaceae > Apium > Apium graveolens. The sequence goes on along the minus strand of NW_027417459.1, from coordinate 31,679 downwards.
TTACAGGAAGCTCATAATTTAAGGTATTCAATCCATCCAGGAAGTACCAAAATGTACAGAGACTTAAAGGAAAATTATTGGTGGCCAGATATGAAGAGGGAAATTGCGGAATGGGTTAGTAGATGTTATACATGTCAGAGAGTTAAAGCAGAGCATCAGAGACCAAGTGGATTATTGCAGCCATTAGAGATTCCAGAGTGGAAGTGGGAGCATATTACCATGGATTTCATAGTCGGATTACCAAGAACGAAAGCTAATCATGATGCCATTTGGATTATAGTGGACAGACTTACCAAGTCAGCTCATTTTCTGCCTATAAATGAATAATTTTCACTAGATAAGTTAGTCCATATGTACCTGAAAGAGATCCTAGTTCGTCATGGAGTCCCTGTGTCTATCGTATCTGATCGAGATCCGAGATTTAATTCGAGGTTTTGGAAAAGTTTTCAGGAATGTTTGGGAACGAGACTAAATATGAGTATGGCTTACCATCCACATACGGACGGCCAGAGTGAAAGAACAATCCATAAAATCGAGGACATGTTACGTGTTTGTGCCATTGATTTCAAAGGAAGTTGGGACGAGCATTTACCCTTGGTAGAATTTGCTTACAACAACAGTTATCACGCCAGTATTGGGATGCCACCCTATGAAGCTCTATATGGACGAAAATGTCGATCTCCTATATATTGGGACGAAGTAGGAGAACGCAAAATACTTGGACCTGAATTGGTGCTACAGACGAAGGAAGTTATTGAAGTTATCCAGAAGAGATTGATAGCAGCACAAGATCGCCAAAAGAAGTATGCAGATCAATCAAGGAAAGATATGGAATTCGAAGAAGGAAATTTGGTATTACTGAAAGTATCGCCGTGGAAAGGATTGACACGATTTGGAAAGAAAGGAAAACTGAGCCCAAGATATGTCGGACCTTTTGAGATTTTAAAGCGCTTTGGCAAAGTAGCTTACGAGTTGGCGTTACCTTCGCACATGGAGCACATTCACAATGTTTTTCATGTATCAATGCTTAAGAAGTATAATCCAGACTCCAGGCATGTAATAGAATACGAGCCAATAGAACTTCAAGTAGATTTGTCATATGTAGAGAGTCCGATAGAGATTCTAGAAGAAAGAGAGAAAGTGTTAAGAAATAAAGTGGTAAAGTTAGTAAGAGTACTGTGGAGAAACCCAAAGGTTGAGGAGTCAACCTGGGAATTGGAAAGTGATATGAGAGAAAAGTACCCTCATTTATTTTCCTAGGAGATTCTGAGGACATAATCCTTTTAAGGGGGGAAGGATGTAATATCTGGGATATATCGTATAATTATTTTGCTAATAAATAAATATTAGGCATGTTCAATATTTATTCTGTGAATTATTTGTTAAGTGATATATTTGCTTGGATGTTTAAAAATAATATTAATTGAGTATTTTAATTTTTATATGTCCAAAATAAAATATAGATAATTGTCATATCTTCTTATTTATTTTTATGTTGATTTATGATTTTATAGGAAATTTATGGATTTTATGAATTCTTTTTCCGAGTATTTATAAACTATTTTATATAATCGGGAACCAAACGACGTCATCCGTTTTTACGTTTTTATAACCTGAAACTCTTCCGAGAACTCCATCCTAACCTAATTGCAATATTCTGAGCATTTTCCATGTTTTGACTTTTTCGATCCGGCGTACGATTTGTCCTGCGCGGGTCCCGACACAATATTTTCGATACATTATTTGTTTCGATAAATCAATAAAACTCGTATTTTTGATAAACGGGATCTTTTTATTAAACTATTACAATTATCACCTCGTAATACCTGTAACCAGGCGCTGAGACCAAGACCGCAGTACAAATTGTACTGATTTGGATAATTATCCCGAAAACCAGTACCGTTTGGATTTGTTTTTATAAATAAACGTACCATTTTATATCCGGAATGATCCAATGGGATACTAATTTTCCGTAATTATAAATAGCATTCACCGTATTTTATTTCGTACCGAAAATCATTTGCAAACAATAATTTTAGAAATTTACAGAGAAAATTCATATATTCATATAATCTTCTGAAAATCAAACCAGCTTTTGAAGGTGTTAGTGATCTCTGTTTTCAAAGCTCGAGTAACCAAATCGAAGGGTTTGAGGAGTACTATCAGATTCCAGAACTCGTTTTACTGCAAAATCAAAGGTTAATTTTATATATTTTTATTTATTTTCTATTTATTTTGATTAAAAATATGAATTTTTGTACAGATGATTTTTTGAATGATTTGATGCTTGCATGTTGTAGAGCTTGTTTTCTTGATGATTTTCATATGTCATATGACTGATTTGGAGTTCAATAACATGTTCAAAATTGAGTTTAATCTTTGAATTTTAAAATTAGGGTTTATAACCCGCATGAATGTTCTTAATTGAAAATTAGGGCTTTTTGTTCTAGGGGTTATTAGCTATTGAAATATAGTGGGTTGTGTTCCTTATGAAATTTGCAATCGATTGGTGTATAGCTCGTTAACAGAGGATTCATGGTTCGAAGGGAGTTGTATTTTAAACTTTTCGTCGAGCTCACCGGAAACCGGCGAGTTTCTTGAGCATTTTTCGGTCAATTCTGAAATAGGTTATGTGTTTTGATTACTGGTATAAGTTCCTGGTGGTCTGTGCTTTAATTCTGGAGAGTTTGGGGGCCTGAGGTGGCCGGGATCGTGTTCTCCGGCCACACTCCGACAAAGTCGACGACGGGGCTGGAAAAATTGCAAACAGGCCCCTGTAGTTTTAAAAACGATACAGTTTGGTCCCCCAGGTTTCCAGAACTTGCAAATTTTGGATTCTTGTTTATAAAATGTTTAAAAATCATATTTTCTATTTATTTTAATTATGAAAATTTGTTTTTAATTTCTGAAAATTCTAAAAATTATTATTTTAATTCTAAAAAATATTTTTAATTCAAAAATAAATCTGAATTAATTAGTTAATTATTTTAGTTAATAATTAATTGATTAATTGGTCAATTAATTCGAAAATTAATTGATTAATTGATTTACTTAATTATTAATTAATTTTAATTTATTATTTAATTAGATTTAATTATTTAAAAATGATTTAAAATTCCCGAAAAATAGTTTCGAGCTTCAAAATATTATTTTAAATTGTTTTCAAGGCTCGATAATTATTATAAATGATATAATAATATATCATTGATTTTTTGACGTGTTACGTGTTATATGTGACTTGTTGTTTGACTATCGGTCTATATGTTCGGTGTTTACTTGTTTATAGCGTAACTTTCAATCCGTTAATCGGATTTGGGTCAAACGAAGGGTAGATAGAAGTGTATATCGAATAGAATCGTATGAGTTGAGTAATGATAGATGTTTATGATATGTGAGCAGAAGAGGCAAAGCGTGGGAAAGGGAAACAGATAGCCGAGGAGTAAGACGGTGGTAATTGGAAGTTAGTGAAGTATAGCAAGCTAGTACCAGGCAACTGTTCTGAACTTTCTTGAGATATATTGTTGATGATTGATAATCATGTTCTATATTGCAAGTGCTTTGAAGCACTGAACCCTCAACCTTGATTCCAGTTGTTGATCTTTGAACCGTAAACCTTATTCTTTCTAAACCATTGATTGTTGCATACCCGAATATGAACCACAGATCTACGATACTACTCCACAAATACATAGAAACTAAATGCCAAACACTGAATCAAATTGCTTATATATTCAAACCATTGTACCTTATGCTTTGAAAGACCAAATCCTTGTAACCTTGAAATGTTGATTCCTTTGTTATCCAATTCTTTCATTACCTAACAGCCATTCTTTGAAATTGATGTATTGATCCTTTGTGAAGATTGAAACCATTTCATTATTGAATATCCAATGTTGCTTATGACTTTGTTTATTACTTTACATTGTTTATTCTGTTATTATGTTAGAATTGAATTATTTTATAAAATTGTGGACCAGATTCGTGGTCAGGCTAAATTGGTGGTCAAGTTAGGCCAATGTGTGCCATGGATCCAGTAATTAGAGCAGAGCTGTGTGCCTTGCTCGGGGTTAGTGCGTGACTAATCAGCAGCCTAACCTTGGTTTTTAAAATAAAAATATATTATCAAGTTCTAAATCAATAATCATTGTTCCCTTGATACTTTAATCATTTTCACTTGATGATCATTATTCTCAGTCTTGTCATTGTGACTTGCTGAGCTAGTTAGCTTATTGTGCGATATTGTTTATGTTCTTTTCCAGTTAAGAAGGAACCAGTTGGTAGCGAGGATCCCCAATCCAGTGCGAGAGCTAGGGGTCCAGGGTGATCGAGTTAAGCTAGCTGTCATCTTTTGAGATAGTTTAAGTTTATAAAAGTTTGTAAAAGTTTGTAATAATGTTTAATATTCAGTTCTGAGTTTGAATAGTTGGGATTTGGACATTTGTAATATAAAGTGTGTGTGTGGCTTGTGTACATACTTTAACCTGTTGCGGTCCGTGGTAGTTGGTAAGTAGGGTCACTACATTTTATTATTATCTTTACTATTGTTATAAGCAGGTTATAAATAAAGTGTGTATGTGTGTACCCCAAACTTCTGACCCGGGTTTGGAGGGCGCCACAACTACTACCCGAGTCTGAATCCGGATCAACCCCTGTTATATTCAGAAACAGCTTCAGGCTTCTTTTCATTCTTCGAAAGATCTTCACTAATTAAAGATTGTGATATATCCTTGAATCTGGGAACAAGCCTCCATAAATTTAATCTTCAAATTAATTGAGTTCATCTTGCATAGCAATCACTCAATCTGGATCTCCAAGAGCTTCACTGCTTCCTTTGGTTCCATTGGTGATAGAAAATCGGAATCTATTCAATTATTTGTAGGAGCTCTTCTAGCCCTTACTCCAGTATTGGAAATACTAAGTACCACATGCTAAAGATGGTCTTTACTCCATTCTTTACATCTTGGTAGACTAGCTCTTGGTGACTCAGCATTTCCAGAATTAAGTTGAGTCTGACTGGTAGATCCTTGTTCTTCTTCTGATCTTCTAGCCTTTACTCCAGTATCAAAATTACTGAGTATCATATGCCAAGGATGGTTTTTACTCCATTCTTACTCTTCTGTCCATATCACAATATTTGCAATCATGCCAGGATATATTAGTAGTGGTCTCAGAAGATACTTGCGATGAAGATGTTTCCATTGATGTTGGATCATTGCATTTTTCTTCCTCTACATCAGTACCATTCCAGTGTTTTTCATCAGTGATTAATTCTTTATCCTGATGCTTCTTCTGTCCATCTTCATTCCTTCTCAGACCAGCTTCTTTCTCATTTGCTTGTGTGGACTCTTTCATTTCACTGTTAGAGTGTCCCTTTTCTTCACCATCACACAGTTTATGTGTGCTTCCTTTAATCAACTATTTCTTACACAATTTACTGGATACTAACTCTGTAGATTCTCCATCTTCAAGATCTTGATTGTCTCCACTAGATGACTTAGCCTTATATTTGGAATTTCTTCTGAATTTAAGTGCACTACATTTAGAAGCCATCTGAAACATAGTTTGATCTTCTAATTTATCAAGTTCTTCCAAAGTACAATAATCATCTGTAACTTCTTCATTTCCAGTCAGATTTGATCCACTTGTAGAAGCTTCCAAAGTCAGTGATCCTTCAACATTTTCTTCAGGAATTCTGTATTCTTCTGCTACAGGACATGTTGATTAATTTATGGTCTTGTTCTTGTTGTTCACTATCTTAGACCCATATTTGACATTTCTCTGCTTTTCTTCAGCTTCATAGGTCTTCAACTTGTCATAAAGCTCATCCAATGACATTGTATTGAATTCCAATCCTTCTCTGTTGGATGACACTTTATTTTTCAAATGATTGGGAAAGGTAAGAATAAACTTTCTGTTTTTCTATTTCTGTAAGTATTTCTTCCCAAGTGTACTCATCTCATCCAGAAGTTGGGTGTACCTTCCAAGAAATTGTTTGATACTTTCACCGGAAAGAGATTTAAACTCCTTGTACTCAGACATCAGAAAATTCAATTTATTCTTTTCTTCAGTTCCCTCCATTATAGCTTCAATGGTGTTCCACATGTGTTTAGAACTAACACAATCCTTAATCCGATGATGCATGTTGGAATCCATTGACTCAACTAAAATTGATCGAAGACTTGTATCCAAAGAAACTAATTCCTTATCCCTATCAGTGTCTTTAGGCGGATCCTTTGGGATAAACTCTTGAGGAACTCTACTGTCTAAATCTGTAGGTACAGAAATGTCCTTTCTTGGTATAAACGGACCACTCTCTGAAATTCCCTTGTAATCACGGTTTACTACTGAAATAAATAGAGTGATCTTTTTCTTCCACAATTTATAGTTGTTTTCACTAACATTACTGAAGGAAGGAACCTTGATTCCATTAACGAGTGCTCATACTTTCAGATCAGCAAAAATTCTGCAATACAATGTCTCAAAATAAAATAACCCAAACAATCAAAATCCACCAATACCAATCAATCAACCAATCCACAACAATCAAGGACACTATGACCACAAATTAATCCAAATTAGTTCTACACACCGAAAGCACTCCCAGACTCCGCAATAACCAAAACCAACACAGAACTAACTAATCTTACGGATCTGATATGTATATCGATCAGTGGGATCTGATACCAATTGTTAGGTCCAAAAGGTACATATACATATCAGATCCCACTGATCGATATACATATCAGATCCCACTGATCGATATACATATCAGATCCGTAATATTAGTTAGTTCTGTGTTGGTTTTGGATAGCGGAAAATACAACTCGAAAATGAAATAAACAAACACAAGGAGATTCACTAAATAATTCTTGTTATTAAGAAATTAAATTGTAAAGGGTTGCTTACAACTCCGAATATAAATGATTCGAAACAACAAATATAGTGAGAACCAAAATTAATAACTATCAATCTAGGGTTCTATCTATCACTCTAAGAATTTAAAACTCTTATCAAATGATATTAAATACAATCAATAGAATTTTAAATAATGAGTGCTACAAGTTTGTAAGACTTTAAATGGTGTGGAACAAATTAAACATGACCTCTCCTTGTTAAATTAAGCTTTCAAATAAGTGTTAAGATTAATTTGCAAGAGCTCTGTACTGTGAAAAAATGGAGGAGACGCATATCCAATTTGCTGCTGATTGATTATATAGAGTGGTAGGCTGGAGAGAGAAGGGGACACGTGGCACAACCAGGACCAGGAAAATTAAATTGACAGCTTTCAAAATAATTATTTAAATCCAAGTTGCGACCTGTATTTGAATGTAACAGGCGACTTGATTTGTTAACTTGCGACTGAGTTTTGTGGCTTCAACTTGCGACCAGAAAAATTCATCCTGCGACCTTCAAAAGATAACCTCAACATGCGACGTATAAAGACAGGAGGCAACTGGCGACTTGTTTTTTTATGTTGCGACCATATATTGCATTTGCTCTTTTTTCTTTCTGTGTTGTGCAAATAAAAGAAGTACAACTGCTTGCATCCTTTCTATTCAAATTAAAGCAAAATAAACAGAAGGGAGTTTTGTAGACACGTGCCGAAAAAGACGCACGGGTCATGACGCGGGGCCCCACGCGCGAGTGCTTAGGTTTTAAACAAATGAAACACTGCCATTTTTGTGTGTTTCTTTTGCATTCAGTTCATACAGTCACGCAACCACGCCAGGAGGGGATATTATGACGCACTCGCGGGAAGTACAGCAGGAGAGCAGGCGATTAAACAAAGTAGCTGCTCGTGTTTCTTTTGTTTATTGATTAAACAAATTGAATGTTTTCTTTGTGGGAACAACGAAGGTGGAAAACAATAATCATTTATTTAGCTTTTTCTTGCACAAAAAAAATTGCATGGTCCTTTTTATTAATAGAACCAAACGAATCATGCAGGTGATAGACTGGCTGACAGGATTAAATAAAAAATAAATAAAACATTTGATTGATAAAATAAATAAATAAATAAATAAGATTTCATTAAAAACAAATATTAATTTATTTTTCCAACATTAAATATTGATATTAAAATAAATAAATAAATGATTTGGATTTCATTTATCCATTTAACAAAAATCAATTTTTAATTTATTTATTTTAAAATCAATTGTGATATAAAATTAAATAAATAAATGAATCAATTTCCATTTATTCATTTAATCAAAAATCAGTCATTGATTAAAAATAAATCCTCTAAATTCTCGGGCTGTACTGCTCTGTATCTGCAGGCTTTCTAGTCTCCTGGTTTTTATACGTTAAAATATTTCCAGTCTCCTCGAGTACAAAAACCACTTAACAGTATTTCTAAAAAAATACTCCGCTTTCTTTCACAGATCACTGACATCTAGTGCACGGGTCTGGTTTACAGACGACTAGTTCCACTCTCAGGCCTTCGTATTATACCCGTATAAACCACTGTTAAGTATTCTACCAAATATAACCAACTACACTAGGAATACTTGAGTTCTTCATACTGATTCTGGTAACTGCTTCAAATGACTTCAACCTTATTCCTCCGATGCCTAAACATATTAATGAACTTCATACAGACCACTGTTGACGTCTTTTTCACTGCAGCTAACAAAACCTTATTATGTGCATATACCCAATAAACAATCTGTACTGATCCTAGTGGAACATAGATTATTTCAAAGTCCTTGTTCTATGTTAAGTTATCCAAACCAGTATTGTTGAGTTATACATACAGCTTCAATCTTTCTCAACAATCTCCCCCTATTTGACTGTTACACCTGACGGTCAAATAATAATGGAGAAGTAATAGTTTGGAGGATAACTCAACTAACCTTATCCAAAAAATCTTCAATAAAATTTCAACTTTCAATCCTGGACTTGCAAATAATGCTATCTTATATCTACCGCATCTTCTATATGCATTCAGCTTCAGCAGAGAACATATTCTTCTCTCCCTTATATAAAGTTGCAGATACATACGTCTTCCAAATACTTTCTTCAATAACCTTTAGATTTTCCCATAAAGCACATAGAAAACATTTTGGAATCCAGAAATGACACCCAATAATCTCTCCCCTTAAGATGAAGAACCCCTTCCTTAGTACAATAAAGTTAGAAATCCCTCTTATTAGTTTCAGAGAGACTATCAGTTCATAACCTCTTTATAATCTCTCCCCCTTAGTTGAGTAATCCTTCAAAATGTATTCGGAGTAGAACCTTAGGATGAACCTGGTGAGTGGCATTTATGACACTTTATAACGCTCCATTAAACTTTGAATTGGTGTATTTATACTCAAGTTGTTGGTGTTTTAATGTGTTTTCTAGTGTTTTTCCATTTCAGGCATTAATCCAGAATTCAGGTGAATTGGCATTGATTTTATGCTAATATGGTGTTAGGATGGTGTCCAAGGAATAAAGCTCTTGAAGACCAACTCAATGCAGCAAGAAAAGAAAAAAATGGAATTTTCTCCAAAAGGTCAACGCGCCCGCGCTGTCATAGCGCGCGCCCGCGCCCGAAGTACAGAGACACAGCGCGCCCACACTGATCAAGCACGCGGCCACGCTGGGTCGGGAAATTTAAATCTTGATTCTTATGGGCTTCTGATTGGAGGACTTCTACTATGCATGGGCTGCTATATATACCTAAATAAAGGTCGTTTTTCAAAAGGAGACGTACCAGAGCACAAGGAGAAGGCGTAAGAAGACCATTTTAGCATAATTCAACGAAGGCGAAGAAGATCTAGTTTATACTTTTGATTCTTTGTTCTAAGTTGTAACTTTGGATTCTAGTTTTCTTATTCATGAACCTATACTCTTGTTACATACTTTGTTTATTATTTTTTTATAAAGACTACGTTTATTATACCATGCTTTCATTGGAACCCATCTTGATGATGAGTCCGATTATTGGCTAATCGTTATCGTTGGTGATAGGGATAAATAAATCCTGATTGTATAAATAAATATTGCAAGGTGTGGGCTGCTAGGCCCAATAAGAAGATGTATGACATTCAGACCAAGAAGGTCAACACATTGATCAGGCCTGATGGACCAGATCAGGCCTGATGGAACAAAGAAGGCACAAAAACCCTGATTATTTATTAATTTCATAATTAATAAATAAAGGAGGAAACCAGCTATTAAGATAAGTCCTAGTGGGGATATAAATCCTTGTAGATTGGCCTCAAGGGGACCTAAAAGGATAAGGAATCAGTTTCCTACTATCTAGGACTCCAAAGTCCATTCTAATTATGAGACTTGCCCACCAAGTCTCCTATACCAAGTGCAACTCAAGGACTCCCAACATCTATATAAGGGGCTCACCCCACAAATCAGAACTACGTTTTTTGGCTTGATTCTCTAATTCACAGAGATACGTAGGCATCTCGTAAAGGCAGAGTTGAGCTATGAAACACGAGAGCAGCCATTAAAGGCCTTGAGCTCCCGAATCTTAGTAATAAATACAGCAAATAATAACCTTAGTTTTTTATCCATAACATTTGGCGCCGTCTGTGGGAAGTGAACAACAACCATGGCGAGAACACGGAGAACAACTAGCGCTCTGGAGGAGGGAACACCATCAGGGACAACTCAGGTGATTTCGTCAACCGTGGAGATTCCTCCCCACTCAACTTATGCATCTACTCAAGCGGAAACCCAGATAGGGGCAACTCAATCTCAGCCACAAGGGACGACTCCCCCGACTATTCAAGGTACGAATCCTCAAGTTCAACAAGTACATATACCTGTGAATTCTCGACCCGTCGGGTATGAATATTCAACTGTTGTTACCACTAACCCCCCTTATGGGATGCCCCTTTACCCCGAGGTTGGAGGAAGTGGATATGCTGGGCGAAGTGAAGCACGGGGGCAATCACCCCCTTATATACGAGGTTTGGCTCCTATCCCCGAGGATCGGGAATTTTCTGGTCCTTACACTGAGAGAGATTCCGAATCTTCGGATGATGAAGTGGCCCCAAGAAGGAGACGTCCAGGCAAGGAGCCGATGGCCGATGGAAGGCAACGCCCTCGAAGCACCCAAGGGGCGAATCCCCAGGAAGTGCAGGAAAGGATAAGGGCTCATGAGGCTGAGATCCAAAGGCTGAGGCGTGACTTGGAAGCTCACCAGGTCACCAGACCCCAGATGCCTCCTAGGGGGAGAAATCCTCCTCCTGTCATAGACCTGGATGGTCCAGTACGAAAAAGGGTTGTCTTTCCAAGAACTGATCCAAGCAATCTCCTTCCCCTTGGAGACCCTGATGATCCAACTCCACCCTTCACAGAAGAAATAATGAATGCCCATATCTCAAGGAAATTCAAGATGCCCACTATCAAAGCCTATGATGGCACCGGAGACCCTGCTAACCATGTCAGGACATTCTCTAATGCACTGCTGCTGCAACCCGTGAATGACGCTATTAAGTGCCGGGCCTTCCCTCAAACCCTGTCGGGTATGGCTCAAAGATGGGAGCTAAGGAATCCTTGAGAGATTACCTGAATCGTTTCACAAAGGAGGCTTTAAAAGTCCCGGACCTTGATGATAAGGTAGCCATGATAGCACTGCAACAAGGAACTAGGGACGAGTTTTTTAAGATGTCCTTGGCCAAACGTCCCCCTGAAAGCATGTTGCAGCTCCAAGAGAGGGCAGGGAAGTATATCAAGGTTGAAGAAAGTATGAGGAAGACCGTAGTAAGTAATGAGCCCACTGGAGGCAAGAAGCGGAAAACTGATTTAGAATATATTGCAAAGGACAAATATCCTAGAACCGAACAAAACCCTGATTCAACCCCCAAGAGGGGAGGACCGGGGCAAAAGTTCACTGAATACGCTAAGCTGAATGCTCCTAGAAGTCAGATTTTGATGGAGATTGAGAAAGACAGAGATATTCGCTGGCCTAAGCCCTTGAAGGCTGATCCCGCCAAGCTAGATAAGGGCAAGTATTGCAGGTTTCACAAAGATGTTGGCCATGACACCGATGAGTGTAGGCAATTGAAAGATGAAATTGAGTTTTTGATTCGAAAAGGAAGATTAAACAAGTATACTGGAGATGGAGGGGACATAAATAATAATGGAAGGAAGAACTTTGAAGATCGTAGGAGGGACCAAAACGATCAGGGGCGGAATCCCCAACCTAGAGGGCCGGTTATAAATGCAATTTTTAGAGGACCGCGACGCCCTCGAGGACCTGTGATAAACACGATCTTTGGAGGTCCAACTGCTGCTGGATTGTCCAAAAATTCCAGAAAGGCATATACTAGGGAGGTAATGCATATTGTTGGAGAAGCCCCGAAGAGGGCCAGGACAGAAGTAACATTGGCTTTTGATGATTCCGACCTAGAGGGTGTGAAGTTTCCCCATGACGACCCGCTGGTCATAACACCGATAATAGGAAATAGCCCGGTTAAGAGGGTCCTTGTGGATAATGGTGCTTCTGTGGATATCTTGCTCCACGACACCTTTCTAAGAATGGGGTATAACGACTCCCAGTTGATACCAACCGACATGCCGATATATGGATTTGCTGGAGTCGAATGTCCTGTGGAAGGGATAATCAAATTGCCGACCACCATAGGTACGGAACCAAGACAAGCAACGCAGATGCTGGATTTCGTGGTGGTAAAGGCTAGTTCAACTTATAATGCTATCATGGGGAGAATAGGGATACATGCCTTCAAGGCAGTCCCCTCTTCCTACCATTCAGTCATGAAGTTTCCCACCCGAAAGGGGATTGGAGAAGAGAGAGGAGATCAAAAAATGGCTAGAAGCTGTTATGTGGCCTCTTTGAGGGCAGATGGAGTCGGGGGACAGGTTCTTCCTATTGAAGATATGGATGTTCGAGAAAATGATGAGAATAGAGGAAGGCCAACAGAAGAATTGGTTTCGGTTCCTTTAGACCCCGAGAATCCTGAGAGGATGACTTTCATTGGAGCCACATTAGAGGAGCCCCTTAAAGGGAAGTTAGTGAAATTTTTGCAAGAAAATAGTGATGTGTTTGCATGGTCAGCAGCTGATATGCCAGGCATAGACCCGGAGTTAATTACTCACAAGCTAAACGTGGATCCAAGTCGGAAGACAGTGAAACAAAAGAAAAGAATTTTTGCCCCGGAAAGACAAGAGGCTATAAAACAGGAAGTGGAAAAGCTCTTAGAGGCTGGTTTCATTGAGGAGATTCAATTTCCGGAGTGGTTAGCAAACCCTGTAATGGTGAAGAAGGCTAATGGAAAGTGGAGGATGTGTATAGACTTCACTGATCTGAATGATGCATGCCCCAAAGACTGTTTTCCGCTGCCTAGAATTGATACTTTGATTGATGCCACTGCTGGACATGAGATGCTGAGTTTCATGGATGGATTTAGCGGATACAACCAGATCAAAATGCATAAGGATGACATTCTAAAGGTATCATTTATCACTGACTTTGGTGTTTATTGTTATCTTGTTATGGCGTTTGGTCTTAAGAATGCAGGAGCCACCTATCAAAGGTTGGTGAATAGAATTTTTAAGGATCTTATTGGTAAGACTATGGAAGTCTATGTTGATGACATGTTAGTGAAGAGTCTAATAAAGACTGATCATATAGCCCATTTAAGGGAAGCTTTTGAGGTCCTGAGGTACCACAAGATGATGTTGAATCCTACGAAGTGTGCTTTCGGAGTAGGATCTGGAAAATTCTTGGGATTGATGGTCTCAAAAAGAGGAATTGAGGCTAACCCCGATAAAATAAAGGCGATCCTGGACATGGAACCACCAAAAACTATTAAGGATGTTCAGAAGCTCACCGGAAGGGTTGCTGCGCTAGGACGATTCATCTCCAAGTCAGGAGACAAGTGCTTGTCATTTTTCAAGTCACTAAAGAACATTAAAGACTTTGTATGGAGTGAGGAAAATCAGAAGGCATTTGAAGAGTTAAAGAAGTATATGGCCCAGGCCCCGTTGTTGGCCAAGCCAGTTCTGAGTGAAATTTTATTCTTGTACTTGGCTGTTTCAGAGAGCGCCTTGAGCGCGGTGTTGGTTAAGGAGGAACTGAAAGTCCAGAAACCCGTATACTATGTCAGCAAAATTTTTCATGGTGCTGAGGTGAATTATTCAACTTTAGAGAAATTCGCTTTACCCTCGGTAATGGCTTCAAGAAAGCTGCGTCCTTATTTTCAAGCTCACCAGATTGAAGTGCTAACAAATCAGCCACTGAGAAATATCATTCACAGTCCCAAGGCAAGTGGGAGACTGATTAAGTGGGCAATAGAGTTGGGAGAGTTCGATCTCAAGTATAAGCCACGTACGGCTATAAAAGCCCAGGCACTAGCTGACTTCGTGGTGGAATGTACCATACCCAACCAAGAAGTCGGGGGGCAGGAAGATACCATACCTCAAGACAAGGGAGTCGACAATGGGGACAGGGAGAAGGTTGATAAGGAGAAAGAATATTGGATTCTCTATTTTGATGGAGCATCAAAAACAAATTCCAGTGGAGCAGGGTTGGTTTTGCGAAGCCCTGATGGATTCTTAATTGAGTATGCTATGAAGCTAGACTTCCCAACTACAAACAATGAGGCAGAGTATGAAGCCCTAATTGCTGGCCTTGGTCTAGCTGGGACACTTAGAGTCAAAAACTTAAAGGTCCGTGGAGACTCGAAGCTGATCATATCCCAGGTAAAAGGAGAATTTGAGGCAAGGGATGATACAATGGCTAAGTATGTTCGCCTAGTAAGGGCTGTGATGACCCAATTTAATGAATGCCATGTTGAACACATTCCAAGGGAAGAAAATGCTAAAGCAGATGCGCTATCAAAGTTTGCTTCATCTGAGATTGAAGAAAGTTCAGGAAGTGTGTACTTCCGTGTTTTGAAGACACGAAGCATAGATGTTAAGCTTGTGGCTCCCATAGGCTTGGGGACGTCATGGATTGATCCCATCAAGGCTCACATTCAGACCGGTTGGTTGCCAAGCGATGCAACTGAGGCACGGAAGTTAACTATTCGAGCACTAAGGTACTCCTTGATAGATGGAATTCTGTATAAGAGATCTTTCGTGGTTCCTTACTTGAGGTGTCTCAGGCCCGACGAGGCACGGTTGGCTCTTGAGGAAGTGCATGAAGGTATTTGTGGGCAACACTTGGGGGGCAGGGCCTTGGCTCATAAGATAACCCGTTTAGGCTTCTATTGGCCAGAAATGATGGATGATGCCAAAGAATATGTGAAGAAGTGTGATCGCTGTCAGAAGCATGCACCAGTTGTTAGACAACCCCCCGAGATGCTGACCTCTATCAACTCGCCTATTCCCTTTGCTATGTGGGGGATGGATATTCTAGGGCCTTTTCCTAAGGCCACGACACAAAGGAAGTTTCTGATTGTAGCCATTGATTATTTCACCAAGTGGGTCGAAGCCAAACCCTTGGCCAAAATCACAACTAAGCAGGTTGCACAATTCCTGTGGGAAAACATTATGTGCCGATATGGAATTCCCCGTATCCTCGTCACTGACAATGGAACACAATTCAACAATGAGGAATTCAAGAAGTATTGTAAAGAAAATGAAATTGAGTTATGATTCACCTCTGTGGCTCACCCGCAAGCCAATGGGCAAGTAGAGGTAGCAAATCGGATAATCCTGGATGGACTAAAGAAGAGGATCGAGAAGTCAAGAAATAATTGGGTGGATGAAATACTTCCAATATTATGGGCCTACAGGACTACCTGTAGAGTCACGACAGGAGCAACTCCCTTCATGTTGGCATATGGGGCAGAAGCAGTAGTTCCAGTAGAGATATCACATTCCTCTCCAAGGATTCAGGCTTTCAATGCAGAAGAAAATGAGGAAGGGCAGAGGTTAGCCCTGGATTTAATCGATGAAGTGCGAGATAAAGCACATGCAAAGATAGTAGAATATCAGAAAAAAGCTTCATTCTACTACAACTTAAGGGTTAAAGAAAGGTTCTTTAAACAAGGTGACCTAGTCTTGAGGAAGATAGAAGCTTCTGGGGTAGGACAGAAAAGGAAACTTGCCCCAAATTGGGAAGGGCCGTACAAAGTCAAGAGCGTTCAGGGTAGAGGAACCTACAAGCTGGAGACTACGGATGGTTTTGAAGTCCCGAGAACCTGGCACGCACAAAACCTGAAGGTTTACTACGTGTAAGATGGTCGAAATACGATTCTCACTTGTCATTGTGACAAGTAGGTTTAAAAGCACCTTGAAGCTTTGTTTGTATAGGATTTTTATTTTTTAGCTATTATAGATCAGGGTCGAACCCATATTATGTGAGGTTTTGGAAAACCAGACTTGAAATTGAAGAGTTCGAAATTATTTCAACCTATGGATGTTTGAGTTGTGATAATACTTGTGTGGCCCATTAAGCCAAGTTTGAATATTGAAGTATCGGAAAAATGAAGGAGAGAATGCAAATAAGGAAAGTAGCATATAAAATAGCCCCGGAGGGTAATAAGTTTTAATACAAACAAAAGTCCAGACATAAGTTAAGGATAAAATTACAGAATAGAAAAACTACTCCTCCACGCGGGAGCCTTCATTCTCTTGCTCCTTATCAGCGCCTTCAGCATCCTTCGCAGGAGAAACGGGAGGAGAAGCAGTGTTAGGATCCAAGATGTGATCATCTGGCTAAGGGGAGTTGAAGAGGGCGTCTATGCTGTCCTCCGACTCAGCCTGCTCGGGACTTATAAAGTCCTTAGGGTCGACTAAGCCCGGGTGCTTCTCAGAAACCGTCTTTACGGCCGCATTCCATCCCTGAGTAAACTATAGGGAATAAAGACCCTCATCATGAATCTCCATGAGATTTTTAAACTTGTCAGAATCCATGTAGTCATCAATGAGCTTATCCTTATCGCTCCTAAGTATCACCAGCTCGGAATGAGCCTTAGCCAGCTCCTCTTTCTTCGTGTCCAGCTTCTTCTCCAGGACCTTGGCTCTCTCTTCCCATTTCTTCATCTCCTTCTCAAACCCATCTGAGTTACCCTTCCAGGACCTAGCCTGGTGGAGGGCCACCTGGAAGTAGGTATTAATCTGCAAAGAAATATGTATGAGTTAGCACAAGTTCGTTGAAATACGAGAAAGTTGGGATTCAAAGAAAAAGAGAAAAAAGAAAGTTACCGCAGCTTGGGCTTGAGAACCCAGAAGCTCAATAGTCTCGATATCACTCCCCGTAACAATGTCAGTGAAATCGTGAGGAGTGATGGAATGGTATGACCAATCCTTAGCATGTTTGGTAGATCCAACCACCGTATCGCTCCTCCTGAAGCCCCAGTTAGGCCTGAAGGAATGTGCCTTAAGTGGAGGATCCACATCGTCCCCCAGCTTGACCACCGGGACGTGGGGCTTAAGAAAAGAAGGACCGTCAGGTTTACTCCTGGGGTCCCTGTTTAGCTTGACCCTCTTCTGGCGGCCTGACTCCCCTTCATTGGGCCTGTTGACATTATTGATGGCCTCGCAAGCTGAAAAAGAAAGATAGAAAGAATATTAAGTTGCAGGAGATAAAAGGTTACAATTAAAGGGAAGGAAAAATGGTTATCCAGTTATAAATTTACCCTTATCACTGGCCTGAGAGAGACCAACTTTAATCAAGGAAAACTCCTCTAAAAGGGTCCAGGTGTCTGTTTTCCCATCATCCGAAATTAAGGCTTGGTAGGCCACCTCCTCCTCATCAGATAATCTGATGCTACCTGGACTCCCATCTGACACTTTGCAAAAGGGCCTACGGAAGAGTGTGGCCCAATCACCCCCAGCCCAGGTCAGCCTCACAAACTCGTCCCTCCATTTAGGGTTATTCTCAACTATGGAATTACTATCGAAGATATGAGGGATTTTGGGCCGTTGACGAATTAAAACTTTCCTAAAGACAGCTACGGAAAGAGGAAAATTGTTTCTAAGACAAAGGACCATAAAACAGATAATGTTCCTCCAAGCGTTAGGAGGGAGTTGACAAGGGTTAATTTGTACATCTGCAAGTAAGCGAGGAATAAATTCATGGAATGGGAACCTGAGACCCGCGGTCAGGGCTCCTCGATAGATAAATAAAGTATCCACCTCCCAATTACAAGTCCTATCCCCAGGGGCGGCTGGAGTAATCCTAAGGTGGGGTGGAAGTCTGTACAGGGTGTTCATAGACTCTATCCTACCATCTAACTCATGAAAGGTGTTACCATGATTATACGAATTTAACTCAGATAGAGAGGGATATTCATCACCCCTCGAGTTAATCATATCAAGTAGGGAAGTATATGGAGATTGAATTTGAATGTTTGTACCTCTCTTAGAGACATTCATCTTCTGCAAACGAGCCAAGTCACGATCCGCCATTGATATGCTTCGGTTGAAGGCTTGAAACCCAGAAAAACCTGAGAAAGGTGGAGCTGCGGTGGCTGAGGTCGCCGAAAATCGCCTTCTCAAAGGGAAAGAACTTTAGAGAGGTTTATGAGAGAAAATGAGAGATGTGAGATGAAATGAGGATTCTCACTTCACACTACACTTATATAGGCGAAAAGCTCGGGATACGAGGCATTTCTAGGCCCATTTAGCCATGCCCAACCTAAAAGCCCATCAACCAGAAATATCAGGAATAATCTAGAAACTCCTGTGGAATTTGAAAGGTCAAAAATCGACCAGAATTTTAAATTGGTTCGATCAGAGTCCTGATCGACGCAGAAGAGAGTCCTGATCGATATCTCATTCGAACAGGAGGGAAGAAACCCCCTAAGTTCGATCAGAGTCCTGATCGACGCAGAAGAGAGTGTTGATCGATATCTCATTCGAACAGGAGGGAAGAAATCCCCTAAGATCGATCGGAGTCCTGATCGACATAGAAGAGAGTCCTGATCGATATTCTATTCAATCAGAATGGTAGAAAGCCACTTAGTTCGATCAGAATCCTGATCAAAATCAATCAGGAATCCTGATCGATTAAGCCCATGTATCAGTCGACTAGGGTGTCACTTTGAAGGCCAATTCGATCAGAGTCCTGATCGAAATCGATCAGGAATCCTGTCGACCAGAATGTAAGTTCCTGAGCTAATTCGATCAGGATCCTGATCGAAATCGGTCAGGAATCCTGATCGATTTTGTATACATCCTGATCGATTTTTTATACATCCTGATCGATTTTAAGGCAGAAAATTAGGATAAATCCCAGAAAATCAGGGAAAAATCCAGAAATTAGGGATAAATCCCAGAAAATTAGGGAAAAATCCAGAAATTAAGGATAAATCCCAGAAAATTAGGGATAAATCCCAGAAAATTAGGGAAAATCCAGAAATTAAGGATAAATCCCAGAAAATTAGGATAAATCCCAGAAAATAAGGGAAAATCCAGAAAATTAGGGACAAATCCCAGAAAATTGGGGAAAAATCCAGAAATAAAGGAAAAATCGTTGTAAATGTGTAGGTCGCTCCACGCTTTACACAAAAACTAAACTCTGTAAGAGAATGAATAGACTTAACTTTTGCGAAACCTAATCAATGTTTCCCAAAAGTTGGGGGGCAAATGATAGGGATAAATAAATCCTGATTGTATAAATAAATATTGCAAGGTGTGGGCTGCTAGGCCCAATAAGAAAATGTATGACATTCAGACCAAGAAGGTCAACACATTGATCAGGCCTGATGGACCAGATCAGGCCTGATGGAACAAAGAAGGCCCAAAAACCCTGATTATTTATTAATTTCGTAATTAATAAATAAAGGAGGAAAACAACTATTAAGATAAGTCCTAGTGGGGATATAAATCCTTGTAGATTGGCCTCAAGGGGACCTAAAAGGATAAGGAATCAGTTTCCTACTATCTAGGACTCCAAAGTCCATTCTAATTATGAGACTTGCCCACCAAGTCTCCTATACCAAGTCCAATTCAAGGACTCCCAACATCTATATAAGGGGCCTCACCCCACAAATCAGAACTACGTTTTTTGGCTTGATTCTCTAATTCACAAAGATACGTAGGCATCTCGTAAAGGCAGAGTTGAGCTACGAAACACAAGAGCAGCCATTAAAGGCCTTGAGCTCCCGAATCTTAGTAATAAATACAGCAAATAATAACCTTAGTTTTTTATCCATAACAGTTGGGTTCTAGGGGATTTTTTTATGGATTTCTTTAGTTAATTTATTTCGATGCCTGTGTGCGTGGTGATTGTATGATAACCTAGTATTGGTTGTGCTTATTCGTCTTATGAGCGTCGCGAACTTATAAGATAGCGTGTTAATTCTTAATGAAGCGACAGTGAATTTAAGGATTTTGAACTTGCCATGCTAGCATAGGTTCATTTGTTATTGTTATGCATAATTCGTAGGTAATTTTAACCATCTTACTTGTACTATGTAATCACGATAGATAACTTGTGCATTAAACCGTTATGTTGTGAAAGTCTATAGACATATAGGATCTCAATATAATTGGTGTCTATTCAACTTCTATCTCTTTTGTGGATGTCTAGTAGTATGGTATTCATACAACAAAAGTTGGCGTTTATCAGTTTCGTGTTATCGGATTAGTGTCATCACCATTACATGCTAAGGTTAAGAATGAAAAGGCTATTGAATGAAGTATTTAATGAAGTTAGAATCCCATATTTGTGTCATATATTATTCAACTCTCTTTAATCTCTTAGTTAATATTCTCTAGTATAATTCTCAATAGTTAATCGTAGTATAATCAAAACCCAATTTGTTATTCATCTTAGCATTGAATAATAACCATATCATTGTTGCATAAGTGAATTAACCACATAGTTAATCTAACCAGTCTCTGTGGGAACGAACTAGAAATAATTCTATATTACTTGTGATCACGTATACTTGCGTGAATTATTAGCGCGTGCTTAGTGACTAACAAGTTTTTGGCGCCGCTGTCGGGGACTCGGTGTTAACTTTTAGTTTATGTGTTTGTCATCCGTGATCGTTAAAGTTTATTAAATCGGACATTGTTACTTACCTACTCTTTTCCTTGTCATATTTCAGGTACTCTAGCGAGCGTGTATGCATACGCATTCGTGGGCTCGTAAGAGAACTCTGGATCTAGCCAAGGAAGAAGCTATAGTGATTCGAAGGGAAGTTTTTGAGGTCGAAGAAAAGTAGAAGAAGAGAAAGTAGAGGAACCAGCTTTAGTAGTGATGGGAGATCAAGCAAAAATTCCTAAGGCTCTAATGGACTATTCTCAGGCTAAGATCAATGATATTCAGTCGAGCATCATCAGACCAGCCATCTCGGCTAACACTTTTGAGATTAAGTCAAGCACGCTTTAGATGATACAGAACTCAGTTTAGTTTGGGGGTTCTCCTACAGAAGACCCCAACATGCACATCAAGGATTTCATCAAGATCTGCGACGCTTTCAAGTTAAATGGGGTGACTGATGATGCTATCAAGCTGCGACTCTTCCCATTCTCTCTGAGGGATAAAGCAAAGTGCTGGTTACATTCTCTACCACCAGGGTCTTTCACCAAATGGGAGGATCTTGCTCAAAATTTTCTCACTAAATTCTTTTCTATGGCGAAGACTACTACAATCAGGAATGCTCTTACTCAGTTTGTACAGCAAACTGGAGAATCTCTGTGTTAGGCTTGGGATCGATATAAGGAGATGCTAAGGAAGTGCCCACATCATGGCATGCTGATTGGATGATTATAAATTGTTTCTATAATGCTCATTTTAGACCTATGCTTCATACAACATCTGATGGAGCCTTATGGGCCAAAAGCTATAATGAAGCTTATGAGTTGATTGAGCTCATGGAAGCTAAGGAATACCAGAATCCTATGCAAAGAATGTTACAAGGCAAGGTCGCAGGAATTCTGGAAGTGGATACAGCTACTGCTATAGTTGCTCAACTTCAAGCTTTGACGATGAAAGTGGACTCTTTGGCTAATTATGGAGTTAATCAAATCACTAGTGTTTGTGAGCTTTGTGCAGGGGCACATGAAACAGAGCACTGTGCTATTTCTAGCGAATCAGCTCAATTTGTGAGTAACTTTCAGAGATCACAGCAACAAGCTCATCCACTTATCATCCAAATAACCATAATCATCCTAACTTCAACTGGAGTAACAATCAGAATGCGGTGCAACAATCTTATCAGCCATACACAGCAAAGCACACCCTCCTGGTTTTCAACAACCGCAATATGCCCCTAGACAACAACTTCAACTTCAGCAGTTACTGCAAGCTAATGAAAAATCTGAATTGGAGGAGTTGAGACTTATGTGCATGAGACAAGCTGTGTCTATCAAGACCTTGGAGAATCAGATTGGGAAAATTGCTAACGCATTACTGAATCGTCAACCTGGCACGTTTCCGAGCGATACTGAAGTTCCAGGCCAAAATGAAGCTAATGAGCATGTTAAGGCAATTACATTGAGGTCTGGTAAGGTTGCAAATCCTGGAAAAGCTAAGACTCCAGAATCTGAAGTTGAGGCTGAAGAAGAAGAAGTGCAAAAGGAAGCAGAAGTGGGACCAAGGAAGACTACTGTTGAGCACATTCCTCCTGAGGGTAATACAGGGGAGAAATAAATCTATCCTCCACCTCATTTTCCTAAGATGCTGCAGAAGAAAAAGCTGGATAAACAGTTTGAGAAGTTTCTGGAGGTGTTCAAGAAACTTTACATCAACATACCTTTCGCTGAAGCTCTTGAACAAATGCCTAGTTACATGAAGTTCATGAAAGGTATTCTCTCTAGGAAGGTGAAGCTTGATGACTTAGAGATCGTTGCTCTCATGGAGGAATGTGATGTTGTGCGGAAACAGAAATTGCCTCTGAAGCTTAAAGATCCTGGAAGCTTCACTATTCCTTGCACAATTGGAAAGATATCATTTGACAAGTGTCTATGTGACCTGGGAGCTAGCATCAATCTGATGCCCTTGTATATCTTTAAGAAGTTGGACTTGCCTTATCCAAAGCCTACTTATATGACTTTGCAGTTGGCCGACCGTTCTATTACATATCCGCGAGGTATTGTGGAGGATGTCTTGGTCAAGGTGGATAAACTCATCTTCCCTGCTGATTTTGTAATTCTTGATGTTAGATATATTTATGATGTCATGGCTAATGATGATTTGTGTTTAGTTTTCAGATCTTAATTAACAGGACAAATCATTACTTAACTGGAAATCAGTTCTTATACTGAAGTCAGGACTTAAGATATCAGGACTTAAGTTATCAGAAGATATTTATCAGGAGATAATATCAGGACTTAAGGAGACTTTCAGATAAGGAAGGCGGCTGATTGAAAGGAAAGAAATCGAGACTAAAACAGAAAGAATTTGCATGGAGAAGAATTCTATGAAGAATAGAATACTTGGAAGAAAAGATAACTGATTGATATATTTTAGGATACAGAATTATATTCTATATCAATTAGAACTTATCTTGTAACTGTGTGTCTATATAAACACAGCATAGGGTTTACACTATATGTGTTATCTTAATTGAAAATATTATTCTTTGTAACCCTATCAGCTCTCGTGATAATTTGTTCATCACTGAGAGAGAACAGTTCTTTGTAACAGAGTTTATTGTGTTAAATAAAATCTGTGTTCTGTTACTTGAGTTCTTATATTCGATTTGATTGTAGTAAACACTGTATTCAAACCCCTTCTACAGTGTGTATGACCTAACAAGTGGTATCAGAGCAGATCTGTTAACACACAAAAAGTTTAAGATCCAAAAACAATCATGTCTGAAGAAGAAACTACAACCAAGCCCACCAAAAGTGAAGGAACTCCAAAAACCATAACCCACAATCGATATGAGACTATTAGGGTTCCCATGCTGAAGCCTTTAGAGTATCCCATATGGAAAGTGAAGATGGCTATGTTTCTGGAAGCTACAGATCCAGAATATCTTGACATGATTAATGAAGGACCACATATGCCAACCAAACTCTCTGTGGAAGTTACACAGGTCAGCCAACAAAGTCTGTACCAAAGGAGAAAAGTGACTACACAGCTGAAGATATCTCATCGATTGCCCAGGATGCAAAGGTAAGACACTTGCTGCATAGTGCCATTGATAATGTCATATCAAACAGGGTAATCCAATGCAAGACTGCAAAGGAGATATGGGATGCTTTGGAAATAAGGTGTCAGGGAACTGATGCAATCAAGAAGAACAGGAGGACTATACTCACTCAAGAGTATGAGCACTTTGACTCAAAGCCTGATGAGTCATTAACTGGTTTATATGACAGATTTATGAAACTCTTGAATGACCTATCACTAATGGACAAGGAATATGATGTTGAAGATTAAAATATTAAATTCCTGCTAGCTCTTCCTGAAAGATGGGATTTGAAGGCCACAATAATAAGAGACAACTATGCTCTTGAGGAAACAACTCTTGATGAAATTTATGGGATGCTCAAGACTCATGAACTTGAGATGGAACAAAGAAGCAAGAAGAATGGGAGAAAGTCAAAGATAGTTGCTCTTAAGGCTGAGGAGGAAATCTCTAAAGTTGCTACCTCAAGGAAAGGCAAGGGAAAGGCTCTCATCACAAAGTCTGATACTGAGTCATCAAGTTCTGATAGTGATAATGACTCAGAAACTGAAAGTTTACCTGAGATGGACCCTGATGAAGAGATGATGAAGCTGTGTGCTCTAATGGTGAAAGGAATCACAAAGATTGCATACAGGAAATTCAGGAGAGGAAAGAAGTCTTCCAGGAAAGGTGCAAGTTCTGATAAGAAAGGTTTCAGAAAATCTGAAGGCAAAGGAGGAAAGTCTAGCAGAGGAGATCACTTAAATGTCAAATACTACAACTGTGGAGAGAAAGGCCACATATCTCCTGATTACAGAAAAGGGAAGAGTGACAAAGGCAAGGCTCTTATCACAAAGAAGAAAAGTTGGTCAGATGCTTCAGATTCTGAGGATGAGGAAAACTATGCCTTGATGGCAAATGCTGATAGCAGTCCTAATACTGCTGAGTTAAAGGTACCTCAAAATACTTATGCCTTTCATACTGATGATATTACTAAGTTGAGATTACATCTTAAAACCATGTTTATTAATTATAGAGATCAAACTTTAACATGTGAAAGATTAACTTCTGAAAATCTTACTTTTAAAAAGAGGAATGGCTATTTAGAAAAAGAGTTAGTCAAGTTCCACCAAGCTCAGAAAGATAAAGATGATGCCTTTTATGTTAGGGATGAAGTGCTAAAAATGAATGAATCTCTAAAAACTGATTTAGAAAAGGAAAGAGAGATTATCAGGACTTGGACTAACTCTGGTAGAGCAACTTAGGATATTCTTAATAGTGGAAATTGGAAAGAGGGCTTAGGTTATGGAGATGATAAGAACAGTAAGGGAACTGTAGAAATTGAGTCTATAGTTGTTAAACAAAAACCAAAGGTAAATCCTTTTAAGTTTGTAAACATCCATAAATTCCTTTTAAGCATAAGCTGAAAGAAGTTAAAAATGTAAACAAGGTAGAACCGCCTAGGAAAAATAGGAATGGAAAAGAAGGTGTGAATAAAAGTAACAATTATAAGCCTGTTCCTAATGCTCCTAGTAAGAAATATCATAACTTTGGAAATTCTAACCATCTAGCTTGTTTTTGCAGGAAAAATAAGAATATAAACTCCTTACCTTCAAAATCAGGAGTTAAGAGTCAGTCTGTTAGATATAAGCCATAAAATCCTTGTTTTTATTGTGGTAGTTTATGGTATTCCATTTATACTTGTAAGGAATATCATAATTTGTACTGCGATTATTATCAAATAAAACCTTCTTTGAAGAAAGTTAGTATTATTCCTTCTAGTGTAAGTTCTGATGCACAGTCTGATATTATAAATTATGATATGAGAAATGTTAGCATAAACTCTGATGCTAAATCCGCTGCAAATGTTAACAAACTTAATAAGGCCAAAGGATCCAAGCAAGTATGGGTCCTTAGAATTAATCATTAGTGGTCTTTGTGATTGCAGGGCAACAGGAAGAACATCCTAGTTTTGGACAGTGGATGTTCAGGACATATGACTGGAAATAAAGCCTTGCTATCAGAATTTATGGAGAAAGCTGGCCCAGGTGTTTCTTATGGAGATGGAAACATGGGAAAAACTCTGGGATATGGCAATATCAATCTTGGGAATGTCATCATTGAAAAAGTAGCTATAGTCTCAGGACTTAAACACAATCTGCTGAGTGTTAGTCAAATCTGTGATAGAGGTTATCATGTGGATTTCTTTGGAGAACACTGTGAAGTTATAAGCAAATATATAGGCAAAGTTGTTCTGAAAGGAGACAGGCATGGCAACATTTATGAAGCCAAGCTTTCAACAAGTTCTGATGGTTCTGCAATCTGTCTGTTAAGTAGAGCATTAATTGAAGAAAGCTGAAATTGGCACAAGAAACTCTCTCATTTAAATTTTAACAATATAAATGAACTTGTCAAGAAAGATCTTATGAGAGGACTGCTAAAATCAGTGTTTGCTCCTGATGGCCTTTGTGATTCATGTCAAAAGGCAAAACAAAGAAAATCTTCATTCAAGAGCAAGTCTGAATCTTCAATTCTTGAGCCTTCTCACCTACATGTTGATCTATTTGGTCCGGTGAATGTCATGTCTATTGTAAAGAAGAAATATGCTATGGTCATAGTTGATGAGTTCACTAGATACACATGGGTGTATTTCTTACACACAAAAAGTGAAACTGCATCTATCTTGATTGATCATGTCAAACAACTGGATAAATTGGTCAAAGACTCTCTGAAGATCATAAGAAGTGATAATGGCACTGTGTTCAAGAATTTGATCATGGAAGAGTTCTGCAAAGACCAAGAAATTAAGCAGGAATTATCTGCTCCTGGAACTCCACAGCAAAATGGAGTTGTTGAAAGAAAGAATAGAACTCTTATTGAAGCTGCACGAACTATGCTTGATGAAGCAAAGTTACCAACCTATTTTTGGGCTGAAGCTGTGCAGACTGCTTATTTTACTCAGAATGCAACACTTATCAACAAGCATGGAAAGACACCATATGAGATGGTGAAGAAAAAGAAGCCAAATCTGAAGTACTTTCATGTATTTGGATGCAAGTGTTTTATTCTTAAGACTCATCCTGAACAGCTATCCAAATTTGATCAAAAAGCTGATGAAAGAATTTTTGTTGGATATCCACTGTCCACAAAAGCCTTCAGAGTCTACAATTTAAGAACAAGGGTTCTGATGGATTAAACTCTGATGTTATTGAAACTGTGGTGACTATGCCAAATGAAAATGCACCTGTACAGGGGGAGCATATTGAAGATCCAACCACATCTTAAGAAGCATCAGAACCTAGAACAGGCTTTTCAAGTTCTGATTCATCAAGTTCTGATAATTCTGGAAACTCAAATTCTAAAGGATCCAACTCAAAGAGCATAATTTCAGGGGGAGCATCAGAAAATGTTGATGGAGACGGCATGGATCATGGGGGAGCATCCAGTTTTAGAGATAATCTTCCATCTGCAAGGAAGTGGACTAAAGCACATACACCTGAATTGATTATTGGAGATCCTGAAGCAGGTATAAGAACTAGAACATCAACATCAATGAATGTTTCTATCACTCTTTTCTTTCTCAGATTGAACCAAAGAAAGTGGAAGAAGCTCTTCAAGATGCTGATTGGGTGCAAGCAATGTAGGAAGAGTTAAATGAATTTGAAAGAAATAAAGTCTAGACCCTAGTGCCAAGACCAAATAATAGATTAATTGTTGGTACAAAATGGGTGTTCAGAAACAAAACTGACAGTGATGGCATAATTACAAGGAATAAAGTAAGGCTGGTTACAAAAGGATATTCTCAACATGAGGGAATTGATTATGATGAAACATTTGCACCAGTTGCTAGATTGGAAGCCGTAAGCATATTTTTGGCTTATGCTGCTCACAAAAAGTTTACAGTCTTTCAAATGGATGTAAAAAGTGCTTTTCTTAATGGAGAATTGGAAGAAGAAGTATATGTTGAACAACCTCCAGGTTTTGTAGATTCAAAATTTCCTAATCATGTCTACAGACTTGATAAAGCACTTTATGGCCTTGAGCAAGCTCCAAGAGCATGGTATGAGACCTTAGCTCAGTTTCTTCTGGAAAGTGGATTTAACAGAGGGACTATTGACAAAACATTGTTTTATCTCAACTATGGAAAGGACTTACTTTTGGTGCAGATATATGTTGATGATATCATTTTTGGTTCTACAAATGACAGACTTTGTAAGAAGTTTTCCAAGTTAATGCAGTCAAGATATCAAATGAGTATGATGGGAGAACTCAGCTATTTTCTGGGCCTTCAAGTCAAGCAGAATGAAGAAGGAACTTTTATTTGTCAATACAAGTACACCAGGAATTTGTTGAAGAAATTTGGAATGCAAGACTGTTCAAGTGCATCCACTCCCATGGCCACTGCAATAAAATTAGACAAGGATACTGGTATATCAGTAGATATTACTGATTATAGAGGTATGATTGGCTCATTACTTTATCTAACTGCAAGTAGACCTGATATCATGTATGCTACCTGTCTTTGTGCAAGATTTCAAGCAGATCCAAGAGAACCTCACTTAACAGCTGTGAAAAGAATTTTTAAGTACCTTAAGGGTACAGCTGGTCTAGGATTGTGGTATCCTAGGGAATCATATTTTAAGCTAATAGGTTACTCAGATGCAGATTTTGCAGGGTGCAAAATTGACAGGAAAAGCACAAGTGGAAGCTGCCAATTTCTAGGAGGCATATTGGTTTCTTGGTTTAGCAAGAAACAGAAGTCAATTTCCACATCAACTGCAGAAGCATAATACATTGCTGCAGGAAGCTGTTGTGCACAGATTCTTTGGATGAAGAATCAGTTACTGGATTATGGGTTAACATATTCTAAAATCCCTATTTACTGTGATAATCAAAGTGCTATTGCTATGACAGGTAATCTAGTTCAGCACTCAATGACAAAGCACATCAGCATTAGGTACCACTTCATAAGGGAACATGTAGATGAAGGTACAGTGGAATTGCATTTTGTTCCAACAGATCAACAACTAGCAGATATCTTCACAAAACCACAGTATGAAGCTACTTTACCTAGATTGGTAAATGAACTTGGAATGGTTTCAGGTTCTTTCTCTAAATCTGCTTAGTTTATGTTCTGATACATCGGATTTTATAATCAGTATTTACAGGTTTGTGTATTCTGTGCTTTAATTGAAATTTTCCTAAGTGCTGATTGTTATCTGATGTGAATTTCCAAACTCTAATAGTGATATGAATGTTTCTGTGACTATTCAATCCAATGAGGATAACTGTGCTAAATGCTGACCTAGTAGTCTCTAACATACTGATGATCTCATGTATGAAGTAACTGTTTATGTGGAAATCTTTTATCACAAGCAAATTCTGATATTGAGCTTGGTTAGGTTTACTTTGTGTATCTTATTACTAAGTCAAAAACTAGAATAGTGCTTCTTATCTGTTAAGTTCTGATGTTGGTAAATCTTATGAATGTGCTGATAAGCCTCACTTATCAAAAGAAAAAGTATTAAATGTCAGGTACTTCTTTGAGATCTAGAGTAAAAATATGGAAGGGAAGACCTAAGTGCATTGCTGGTATTAAGTAATATGCATTAGAAAAGCAAAATTTTTCTTGGTGACTTTTCATGCTCTATGATTACTGGAGAAATACTTTGACAACAGCATAAGTTTTGATAAGCAGTTGTGACTCACTTACACTGAGAAGCCACTGTAAAAAGGAATTTTAAAAGATGTATAAAATGAGCACAAAACAGTTGAGGGGGACTCATGCATAAACTCATTCTATAGTAGACTTCAGCATAATAATAGATTTTGAGCACGTTTCTTAGTTATGCCTTATTTCTAAGATGTACTGAAGTGAATCAGACTTTCCTCTTTGTCTGATATTTAGCTTAATGCACACACTTACACTCCATATGAATGATGAAAATTACTGTGGTGATCAATGTTATTTTAGATGAATAATTTAAGTGTCAGTTGCATAAGTTCTGAGGACAAGTTCTGATGGAAGTTCTGATGATTAAGTTCTGAATAAACCATATCAGTATTTGTGTGAAGAATTACAGAAATAAACATTCACTTTTTGAGTTAAAGAAGCCATATTCTGATGACCTTTAAATTATGATAATAATCAAGTTTTGATGCTTACGTGGCAGTATTTATTTACTTGATTTATTTTTGGTCATTACTTAAATGATTATATTTTTCAGAATATTGGAATATGTGAGATAAAGTGTTGTGAATATGTTGTGTACTTGATGATTACCTAAACAAAACATCTAAGTAAATTTTACTTAATGAAATAATGTAGCACTCGACGGATAAGAATTATAGTCCCGACGGATAACTCGTTTTAGTCCCGACGGATGAGTAACTTATTATCCATCGAGTGAGTAGCTTATGTAATAATAAGTTTGTAGCACAGTGTTGTATGCACCTTTGTAGAGAATCTGTAGTAGTATATAAGTCATGTTGACTTTAAGTAGATATGCAGAATAGGTTGATTAACTGTACATAAGCAATATCTTGTAATTCTGTATAAGTGAAATGAAGTCAAGTGCCAAAATAGCTATCAACGGATGCTTAACAAAGCTTCGACGGATGATCAAATGACTTTCAATGGATGTTTAAAATAGCAGTCGACGGATGATCAAGTAAGTCATCGACGGATGATCTGAAAGTCGACGGATAATCATATCAAGATTCAAACATCAGTTGAACAGTGAAAGCTGACACACAGCCGTCGAGTTGGATACAAACACACTGTGGAAGCCCATTAACTGGGTAATAGAGGACGAAAAACAGCAAAGATCAAGACTGCTAGATTTTACATTTATTCAGTTCTTTTGACTTTGTAATCTTGGTAATATATAAACCAAGAGAGTAGCAAATAGAAAAACAACTAAGAGAGCTAAGAAACAAACACAGAGAAATCTTTGTAAGCACTATCTTTAGCATTTCCTGTGTTCTTAGTAGTTCTATTTTGTATAAGCAGCTGTGAGCATTTCTGCACACAGAGTCCTCTCGATAGATTAAATATATCTCTGGTGGAATTGTTTGAATCCACCAGAAAGTTTTTAAAGACTCTTGTTTTTAATTACTCTTGTTTTGATTCATTAAAGTTTATATTCCGCATTGTGCTAATCAAAACAAATATATCTATAATCGAGTTGAACATTTTTATTTCAAGAAAAAGTTCAAGAATTCCATTCAACCCCCCTTCTGTAATTCTTGCTATATTGTTAAGGGACTAACAATTGGTATCAGAGCAGGCTCTTAATCTACAAAGAGTTTAAAGATCAAAACAATACAGCAAGATGAACAAGAAAGATGTTGGAGTCAAGATTCCTTTTCTTGATAAAGATAATTACCATCATTGGAAGGTAAAGATGCATCTTCATATGCTTTCTCAAGATGAGGCCTATGTGGACTACATAGAAAGAGGCTCTCATGTTCCAATGAGAGCTGCAACAGGAAATGAACCATCTGTTCCAAAGCCAAGGCATAAATGGTCTGAACCTGATCTTGAACAAGTCAGGAAAGATAAAAAGGCCATGAACATTCTGTTCAATGGTGTTGATGCGGATATGTTTGATAATATCATCAACTGCAAGACTGCCAAGGAAGTTTGGGACACAATACAGATAATCTGTGATGGTACTGAGCAAGTAA
>NW_027417458.1:0-48230 GCF_009905375.1 Apium graveolens | reverse complement strand
CCCTCTGGTATCTCTCAAAAGGTACCAGTTGAAAAATCTACCAAAGCCAAAGAGGGGAGTGTGAAGGAGGGTAAGATAGGTGAGGGGAAAGGGTGAACATCAAGAAATCCCAAGGACAAGGTTGGAGAGATGAAGGTGAATCCCAGCCTAGCCACACTGCAGTTTCCCAACAAACTGCATGCTAAAAAGGACAGAAGCTCACTTCTAGCTGCATCCTCCCAAAAGGATGTGGCTATTGAACAAAGCTCTCATCCAAGAGCACAAGCCAAGAGGGTTAGGGACACAAGCTCACACCAAACTTACACTAGAAAGAAGAAAACCAAAACAACTGGGGATGCACAGGGCACACAATTAGTGCAAACTGGTGCTAAAGACACAGTCCCTGCACCTTCTCAAATTCAGATTGATGTGGCTCCAATAAATGTGGAGTCACAGCCAAAATCTCTCATTATAGAAGCCACTGAAACACAATACTCACCAACCAACTCACTGGAAGTGGACATGATAAACACTTCAATTCCTGATTCCCCTTCTTTAACTCTGTTGGGGAAGCAAAAATCCAGTGCAAGTGAGCATCATCTTTTAGATGATTTGTTGGCTCACTTGCCAATTTTTTCTGATTCTATTGTGACATCTGTGCCTCAAATAACTTCAATCAACACAGAGTCAACAATAGTTTCTCTTCCCACCTCATTCATTTCAACTCTCTCGATGGATATTCCTCATCCGTCGAGTAGTGATTGTATCCCGACGGATAAGCTTAATAGCAGTTATCCGTCGGATAGCTTTACCACTCACCCGACGGATATCACTTATCCGTCGAGTGTCTCTGCACAACTTCAAACTTCAATAATTTCAAATGCAGAAGATTTGGTGGTAATACAATCACTCTTAGGACTGAGAGAGGAGAGTGCATTGAGTGAGAGGCTGGGTTGCTCCCAGGCAAAAGGAGAGGAAAAGAGTGAATCTCAGCAATCCATTCATTCAGGATTGGCAAAAGTGAGTGAGAGGAGTCCCACCTTAGTAGGTGAAGGTGAGGGTGTGAGGGTGGGGAGCCAGGGTGAGACCCTGATGCAACAAAAGAGAGAACATGAGAGAAAAATAGGTACTAGAGAAATAAGGATGGAACCAGCCATTGCTAGTGAGTCAATGATTGTGGATGATGGTGAAAAGGAAAGACAATTTCAGAAACATTACAAAGCTGTAATTGATAACATTTCCTTGGATGCTGACACTTTTACTCACCCTGTTTCAGCCTATCAACTGTTGGCTGCTCAGGGCAATATGGAGGCAGAGCAGACTTTGCACTTAGTGCACGCCACAGAATCTCTTCAAAGAGATAAAGCTGCTGTAAACAGGATGCCTCCTCAAGCTGGAGAGCCATCTGAAGAATTTGGAGTAAATTCTGATGATGATGACTCTAGTTCTTTGAATGGTAGCATGAACTTAGGGGGAGCTGAAGGCCCAAGTTCTGCTTTAAGTTTACCTGAATGGGCATGGGCAAAGGAATTTACACCAGGACAATTTGAGGTGTCTTTGGTAAAACAAGTAACAGCTATTCAGCAAGCCCTTCAGGAAGCTTCAGATGCTGGTACCAAGGCTGTTCTTAAAGCTCATCTAGACTCTTTGCACTTAATGAAGATCCAACACTCAAGACAGAATATCAGTGTGGATGAATTGAAAAAAGGAGATAGCTGACTTAAAGATATACAACTCTGAGAAGCTGGATTCAATAATGCCATATGGTACCATGCATGATCTATTACTAAGGTTGAGAAGAGAATCAGATTCTGACAAGAAGATAGCCAAGTTGGAGACCAGAGTTCAAGTTATTGAGAATTCAGTGGCTCTACTTCTTCAAAATCAACAGACTCAGACAAATCTTCTCATGCAACTGGCTAAAGCACAAGGCCTAACTCCTCCACTTGATGATAACAAAAAGGGGGAGAGAGAATCAAGTAAGGGGGAGAAAGGATCAACTGAGGGGGAGAACATTTTAGTTCAAATCAGCAAAGTAATTGTTATTCCTAGTGGACTAACAATGAGATTTACAGAAGGGGGGTTGAATGTAAATCTCAAAACTTTTTCAAGTTTTGAGCAGTTTATGAAAGTTGTGTGTTCAAGAAGAACAAGTGTGTGAATTGCTTTAAGCTAATACAGACAGATATATATTCAAGCACAAATGTAAAGAACACAACAGACCTTAAAAACTTTTCTGGTGGATTTGTTGTTCCACCAGAGATGGTATATTAGAAAATCTGTGATTAAACAATGTTGATCACAGCTGCATCCTAGTACAAACTAGATGAATTTTCTCTCAATATTTTTCTAAACAGCTCTGGAAAATCTCTCTTCTAATTACTAGCTTCTACTTGGTTTATATATTACCAAGTGTACAAGTGAAGAACAATATAAAATACAGTAATAAAATAAGATCTTCACTTGCTTCTTTTCCTGTTCACTCCAGTACTTTGTTGACTATTGCATCTTTGTACTAGAGAAGAACGGCTGCTTTTTCTGTTGTTCCTGAAATTCGGCTACCACATCTCAGTTGTCTCTATCAACCCATGTGCCTCTGTTTGTAGGTACAACTACCCCTTATCAACGGCTAATCATCAGAACATCCGTTGAAGCTTTCATCCGTTGATGCACTCATCCGTTGAAGGATGTTATCCGTTGAAGCTTTCATCCGTTGATGCACTCATCCGTTGAAGGATGTTATCCGTTGATGACTTTATCCGTTGAAGCTTTAGAGACATCCGTTGAAGCTTAGCTTCTCATCCGTTGAAGGTCTTTAAGTCATCCGTTGATACCACTTCACTTATACAAAATTACAAGGCATGAAGTATTTACAATTGGCCTTCCTATCTGCATATCATCTAGTAGTCAACATGACTCATAGTTTCTCTCAACTTCCAAGAATTACATTTTTAAATACAGAGACTGAAATATGCTACAACACTAGACTTATTTCTAAGTAAAGCTACACCATCAACGGATAGCCATAGTGGTCTTATCCGTTGAGGCTACAGACACTAAATTTCTACTTAAGTATTTTGTTAAACATATCATCAAACTAATGCACATACATTCCTAACAATCTCCCCCTATTTATGTCTATAAGAATTGTAGGCATAAATTCAGGGTTAACTTGATGATAATAAAACACTTAACAGATATATGAATTGAAACTAAGTAGAAATTTAAAAATGCTGCAAAAGTGTATGTACTAGGAGATAATTGAAGATTTACAGTGTTTCCAAGGACACTCCTTTAGTCTGAGCAAATCATCTTTTTCTTCTTTGTTCCCTGGTTTTCTTTCCTAGCCTTTTGTCATTTTCCTCAATTTGGAGTTGGAGTTGTCTGAAGAATTCAGCTTCATCTTCAACACTGACATCCAACTTAGATTGCATTTCTTTGAGAGTTTCATTGCTGGCAATCTTGATTTGGTCTTCAAGTCTGAAAAATCTTCTGACTCCTTTATCATCTCTAAATTCCATCAACCAATGAGGTGATTTGTGAATTTTCATTTCCCTTTCTTGAATGAGTAAAGTCCTGGGTAAAGCATTGGGCTCCCTCCAAGTTTTCCTTATATTGGCTATCTTGTTGAGAATTTCAGTCTTGGCAGTTCTGGTAAAGCCAGAATCCTTTTGTATAGCTGAATAGACTCTAATCAAGGTAGAGTAGCCTTCATCCAGAATCCTGTGGAGAGGCCATGTTCTTTCCCCAGCTCCTTTATATCTGAACACTAATCTCTCTGGTAGCTGTCTGTAGGCAGCTATTCCCCTTACATCCTCCAGCTCATCCAGATAGAGTTCAATGTCTGAAATTTCTTTTATGTCACTGATGTGAACATAATCATCTTTAGAAATGGGTGACTTAGGCTTAGGTTTTTGTTTTTGAGTGAATTTCTTAGAGGTTATGGGAGGTGTAGATTTTGGTTTTCTTTTCTGTTTCTTTGGTAGTGGAAGAGTGGTTAGAAAGGTAGGCAATTTGATAGTGTCCCAATCAATAGGTTCCTCTTTTGGAATGATTGGTTCACCATGGATGTTTATTGTGGGATCAGCAACAAGGGGTTCAGGTATGGAAGGTAGTGGTTTAGATATAGATTTGGTTACTTCA
The DNA here is from genome assembly GCF_009905375.1 of Apium graveolens. NCBI lineage: Eukaryota > Viridiplantae > Streptophyta > Magnoliopsida > Apiales > Apiaceae > Apium > Apium graveolens. The sequence goes on along the minus strand of NW_027417458.1, from coordinate 44,108 downwards.
GTGTTATCTCCACTCCTTCTATGTGCCTTGGCCTTTCTTCTGTTTCCCTTCTGCCATTCCTCTCTTTCTTCCACACTCTCACCAAATATACTCCCTAAAACCTCATCTAGGTTTGTAGTCTTGTCTTCACCCCTGACTTCAATCCCTTTTTCTTTTTCAACTAGACTTGACTTTAGCTGTTGTTCAAGCTTTGCTTGTGCTCTTTTGTCAGCCTTTAATTTCTTGTCTTCTTCCTTCTTGGCTATTGAGAATTTGGGATGTCCTTGCATCACACATATGCTCTTTCCCTCTCTAATGATAATAGCTCTATTTCTCCTTACAGCCTCATCCATGGTCTTTTTGAGATAAGCAATACTCCTGCCTAAAATCTTGTTCTCATCAGCTTTTGGAGGAGGAAAGTCCACTTCTTTTAAAGGATTCTTTGTTGAGTCCTTATTGGATCTTTCATTGGGCTTGAGAATTATAGCTTGTAGTTCTTTGGAAGAAGCTTCTCCATCCTTATGACTCCCTACTGGCATGAGCTCCATGTTGATTGGTTCAATTTTTGTGCTGTATTTCACAGATGTTGATTTGTCTTGTGTAGAACCAAACAACAGTTGCAACCTTTCATCAATTCTCCTCCTTTGTTCTTTCACTTGAATTTCAGCTGCTGCTAGCTGAATCAAATCAATTCCATCAGGCTTGCCCTTGATTTGAATGATTGGAGAAGTAGTGATGGCAGGAACTAGCACTTTAGATATGTTGACTTTTGTAGATGGCTCTCCTTCCCCTTCCCTTTTACTCTCCCCCTTTTTGTTATCATCAAGGAGAGGGGTCAAGCCTTGTGCTTTTGCCAGCTGCATTAGGAGACTGGTTTGAGATTGTTGATTGTGAAGAATGGTGGCCACAGAATCTTCAATAACTTGAACTCTGTCTTCTAACTTGGCCAACCATTTTTCAGTAACAGATTCTTTCTTCAATCTCAAAACCAAGTCCTGCAATGTACCATAGGGCATGACTGAATCCAATTTTTCTGAAGTATAGGTTTTCAAGTCAGCAATATCCTTCCTGAGATCATCCATACTCAGATTCTGCTTCACTTGCTGTAGCTTCATGAGATGCAGTGAGTCCAGGTGAGCTTGAAGGATAGCCTTGATACTTGCATGTAAAGTATTCTGAATGGCCTGTTGAATAGTGTTGATTTGTTTGACTAAAGAGACATTGAATTCCCCTGATCTATACTCCTTAGTCAAGGCCCATTCAGGTAGATTTGGAATTGAACTAGGGCCTTCATCTCCCCCTAAGTTCATGCTTCCATCAAAAGAAATAGAGTCATCATCATCAGAATTTGCTCCAAATTCCTCAGATGGCTCACCAGCTATAGAAGGCATTTTGTTAATGGCAGCTTTATCCCTTTGAAGAGATTCTGTTGTGTGCACTAGATGTAGTGACCTTGCTGCCTCCTCATTGCCCTGAGCAGCCAACAGTTGATAGGCTGTCACAGGATGAGTAAAAGTGTCAGCATCCAAGGAAATGTTATCAATTACAGCTTTGTAATGTTGCTGAAATTGTCTTTCCTTTTCAGCATCATCCACAATCATTGACTCATGAGCAATGGCTGGTTCCACCCTTGTATCTACTGTACCTGCTTTTCTCTCTTTTTCTCTATGTTCTTGCATCAGGGGCTCCCCCTGGCTCACACATCTCACTCCCTCACCTTCACCTACTAAGGTGGTACTCCACTCACTTACTTTTGCCATGCTGGAAGAAATAGCATGCAGTTTTGAGCTCTCAATCTCTCCTTTTGCCTGGGAGCAACCCAGCCTCTCACTCAAATTGTCACTCCCTTCCCTCAATCCTAAGAGTGATTGCACAGTATTCATGTCTTCTACACTTGGAATTAATTCAGTTATTTGTGTAGAGACTGTCAACGGATGTGGAATATCTGTTGAAGATGAAACTGATGTTATCAACGGATAACTGCTGTTAAGCTTATCCGTTGAAGAACAACCACTTGTCAACGGATGAGTGATATCCGTTGAAGAAGGAAAAGAAGTTGAAATTGAAAGTGATATAACTGTTGAATCTGTGTAGATTGATTTGAGATGTGGTGACACAGATCCTTCAATTATATCTGAAAGAATTTGCGGGTGATCCAACAAATCATCTAAGAGATGATGATCACCTGTATTTGAGTGGGGCTTCTCCCTGAGTTGTAAAGAGGGAGAATCAGGAATTGATGGGAATAACATATCCACATCCAGAGATGGTGATGAAGTGTTTGGTGATTGATGTGTGATTATTGTGAGAGAATGGGGCTGTGACTCCACATTTATTGGAGTCACATCAAACTGAGTTTGAGAAGGCATAGATACAGATGGATGTATCTGTGCAGTGTGTGCACCCTATGTTGAAGATTGGGTTCTGGCCTTCTTTCTTCTAATAAAGGCTTTTGTTGGTGAGTGTTTGGCTTTAGTGTCCCTCCATCTTTTGTTCTGTGTTCCTGGTTTGGAACTATTTTCAATAGTAACATCCTTTTGGGAGGATGCTACTAGGGATGTGCTAGATACCTTTTCAACCACCACAGCTTTTTGAGAAACTGTGGCTTGGCTAGCTTGGGAAGCACTCAACTTTCCTTCCTTATCCTGGGGGTTTCTTTGATGTTCACCCCTCCCCTCACCACTCACACCCTGTTCACTCACCTCAGGGTTAATAGTTGGTGTTACAACTGTTGTCTTTTGAGAAACAACAGAGGTGGATTTCTTTGTCTTGGATTTTGAAAGTTTAGTTTTGGTGACCTTGGTAGAAATCTGTTGGGGCATCACAGATTTCATGGCCACACTAGAAGATAAAGAAATAGAGAGGTTGGAAGAAGTAGGAGTTGTAGAAGCAATTACCTCACCTACCTGAGGTGCATTCATGATTGGTAAATATACCAATGGCACACTGCTGTTAAGATCCATTCTCTTCAAGTCTGCAAGAACTCTTTTCTCTTGTGCCCAGCACTTGAGTTTATTATTCTCATTGATTATGACTAAACCTTCAGCAACATGGTTAGCCAATAACATAAAGAATCTAGCATAATAGATGTTATTAGGTCTATTAGCTTTGTTACCCAATCTAGTACCTAATTCTAGCATCACATAGTTGCTAAAGTTAAAATACCTATCAGAAACAAGCATATAGAGCATATTAACCAGAGATGAAGTTATGGCATCAAAATTACTAATTTTCCCAGAGAAAACCTTTATAAAGGCATCCCCAAGGAAACTCCATTCTTTCCTAAGGCCTTTTCTTCTAATACTCCCTAAATTAGCAGAGTTAAGAGAATAACCTATGGAATCTAACATGCTGGATACATCACTATCAGTGTGTGGTGTCATGGCATTGTTCTCAGGCAATTTAAAACATGCTTGTAAATCATCACAGTTAATACAGTGAGTTTTACCTTTGAGAGTGAAGGAGATAGTCATATCCATGGAGTTGAACTCAGCAGTTGTCCAAATCTCCTCAACTACTTCACAGAAAATTGTTGGGGCTTCCAGCATTGCATAACTAAGTTTACAGTTTTTGATGAAGTCCATCATTTTGTGATAGTCTGAGTGGGCTTCATTCTTTTCTACCAAAGCTATGAAATTGTTCTTTTCATAGATGAACCCAGATTGAGACATAATCTTCACGACTGGTGCCATTGTTGTGAGTAGAAATTGCAGAGAATAACTTGAAGTTTTTGCAGAGAGAAAATGGTAAATGCTTGAAATTTTAAGAAAGCGTAAAGTAAAAATGAACAATCAGAAGGACTTATATGCTTTCTCAAATTAATAAACAAAAATATAAAAGAAAGATTTATCAATAAATATGCGTTAGTGAATTTCAGCCGTTTAAGAATAAACTGTAAGTATTCTAAAAACTACCTTTAAAACCAATACATACAGATGTATGTATGAGTATCAACGGTTAAGAGAATAGAATCAACGGCTGTTAAACACCTGAATCGATTGATGTGACATTTCAACGGATAAGGCAAATTGTCATCCGTTGAAAGGTACTTCAGTTTTATCCGTTGACGGATAAAAATTCCAGAAATGTATTTGTCTTTCAACGGATAATGACTATCCGTTGATAGAGCAATTTTGACTTTCAACGGATAGGGAACATCCGTTGATGGAATAAACTATGTTAAAAGTCAAATTTGTTCTTAGCAACTAATATATTTCAGGCTTCAATTCAAATTGCAATAAAGACATGAATTTTAAGAGTAATTAAGCATACCTAGTTCACTTACCAATCTTGTGAATGTTGATTCATCAAGTGGCTTGGTAAATATGTCAGCAATTTGTTGTTCACTTGGAACAAAATGTAGTTCCACTGTACCATTCATGACATGCTCCCTAATGAAGTGGTACTTGATATCAATGTGCTTGGTCCTTGAGTGCTGCACAGGATTCTCTGTTATGGCTATGGCACTTGTGTTGTCACAAAAGATGGGAATTCTATCAACATGAAGTCCATAGTCAAGGAGTTGGTTCCTCATCCATAACACTTGAGAACAGCAACTTCCAGCAGCAATGTATTCAGCCTCAGCTGTAGAAGTAGAGACTGAATTTTGCTTTTTGCTAAACCATGATACAAGCTTGTTTCCCAGGAATTGGCAGGAGCCTGTTGTACTTTTCCTATCTATTTTGCAACCTGCATAGTCTGCATCTGAATAACCAATTAGATCAAAGCCAGATTCTCTAGGATACCAAATACCTAAATTTGGTGTACCCTTGAGATATCTGAAAATCCTTTTGATAGCAATTAAGTGAGACTCCCTAGGATCAGCTTGGAATCTAGCACATAGACATGTAGCAAACATTATATCTGGTCTGCTAGCAGTTAAATATAAAAGTGAACCAACCATGCCTCTATAACTTGTAATATCCACAGACCTTTCAGTCTTATTTAATTCAAGTTTGGTGGCAGTGGCCATGGGAGTTTTTGCAGATGAACATTCCATTAAGTCAAACTTCTTTAAAAGATCATAAATATATTTAGTTTGACTAATGAAAATTCCATCACTAACTTGTTTAACTTGTAAACCAAGAAAATAGGTTAGTTCTCCCATTAGGCTCATTTCATAATTACTTTGCATTAGCTTAGCAAACTTTTTGCAAAGTTTATCATCTATAGAGCCAAATATTATGTCATCTACATAAATTTGAACAAGTATACTAGAGCCATTAACATCCCTAAAGAAGAGAGTTTTATCAACAGTACCTCTAGTGAAGTGATTCTCCAAAAGAAATTTTGATAAGGTTTCATACCAGGCTCTAGGTGCTTGCTTCAGTCCATAGAGTGCTTTCAACAGATAATACACATAGTCTGGAAAATTTGGATCTTCAAATCCTGGAGGTTGACTTACATAGACTTCTTCCTCTAATTTCCCATTTAGAAATGCACTCTTGACATCCATTTGATAGACTTTGAAATTGGCATGGGTTGCATGGGCTAGAAATATTCTGATGGCTTCAAGTCTTGCAACAGGAGCATATGTTTCATCAAAATCTATTCCCTCTTGCTGAGAATAGCCTTTAGCAACCAGTCTGGCTTTATTCCTTATGATAATGCCATTTTCATCCATCTTGTTTCTGAATACCCACTTTGTGTCAATAGGACTCTTGTTCTTTGGTTTGGGTACCAGCTTCCATACTTGGTTTCTCTCAAATTGGTTCAGCTCTTCCTGCATAGCTAATATCCAATCTGGATCCAATAGAGCTTCTTCCACTTTCTTAGGTTCCTCCTGAGACAGAAAACTACTATACAGACATTCATCTTGAGTGGCTTTTCTTGTTTGCACTTTAGATGATGCATCACCAATGATCAGTTCAAAGGGATGATTCTTGGTCCATTTCCTTTGTGGTGGAAGATGTGCTCTAGATGAGGTGGCCTCAGTATTGTCATGATGTGAGACAGAGTGTTGACTAGTTGAAACTCCCCCTGAGTTGTTGGTCCTTTGCAGGGAACTTAGAGTTCTATCAACTGATGATGTAAATCGATTATCCGTTGATGAACTATGATCAACGGATGCTTCATTTTGTACTTCAACGGATGATGCACTATGTCTTTCAACGGATACTGCATTGCCTCTATCAACGGATGCAGTATTTTGTGCATTATCCAAGGGCATGTTTTGAATCCCTTTTGAAGTGTCATCTCCATCAGTCTCCTCTTCACTATCATCACAATATATCTCAATGTTGTCAAATTTGAGTCTCTCATTATGTCCCTCATCTGTTAGTCCATCAATCTTTTTATCATCAAACACAACATGCACAGATTCCATAACAATGTTGGTTCTTAGATTGTAGACCCTATAAGATTTTCCAGCTGAGTAACCAACAAATATCCCTTCATCAGCTTTTGCATCAAACTTCCCTTTATGGTCAGATTGATTCCTCAGTATAAAGCATTTACATCCAAAGACATGAAGAAAGTTTAGAGTTGGTTTTCTTCTCTTGAACAACTGATAAGGAGTCATGCCTTTAGCTTGATTGATCAAAGAAATATTCTGAGTGAAGCAGGCACAATTAACAGCTTCAGCCCAGAAATATGTTGGTAACTTTGATTCTTCAAGCATTGTTCTGGCAGCTTCAATTAAAGATCTGTTCTTTCTTTCAACAACCCCATTTTGCTGAGGTGTTCTTGGAGCTGAGAACTCATGCATGATTCCATTTTCTTCACAGAACAGCCTTAATGTCAAATTCTTGAATTCAGTTCCATTGTCACTCCTGATATTTCTAACCTTCAAGTCAGGATGATTGTTGACTTCCCTGATGTGATTGATAATGATTTCACTTGCTTCATCCTTTGATCCAAGAAAATAGACCCATGAGAACTTTGAGAAATCATCTACAATCACTAAGCAATATCTTTTTCTTGCAATAGACAATACATTGACTGGTCCAAACAAATCCATATGTAGCAGCTGTAATGGTTCATCAATTGTTGTTTCAAGCTTCTTTTTGAATGATGCTTTCCTTTGTTTGCCTTTCTGACAAGCATCACACAAACCATCACTTGAGAATTCAACTAGAGGGATTCCTCTAACTAAGTCCTTTTTGACTAGATCATTCATTGTCTTGAAATTCAAGTGAGATAGCTTCTTGTGCCATAGCCAACTTTCAAATGTGCTTGCTTTGCTGAAGAGACAAGTAATGGATTCTGCATCTGTAGAGTTGAAGTCAGCTATGTACACATTTCCTTTTCTAACTCCAGTTAGAACCACTTTGTTGTCTTTCTTACTAGTGACAACACAGGCTTCAGAATTGAAGGAAACTGTATTCCCTCTATCACATAGTTGACTGATGCTCAGTAAATTGTGCTTGAGACCATCAACTAATGCAACTTCATTAATGATGACATTCCTTGTTGAAATCAAGCCATATCCCATAGTAAACCCTTTGCTGTCATCTCCAAAGGTTATGCTAGGGCCAGCTCTCTCCTTGAACTCTGTGAGCAGGGAGAAATCTCCTGTCATGTGTCTTGAACAACCACTGTCCAAGTACCATAGATTTCTTCCATTTCCCTGCACACCATAAAATCAATCAATTTGATTTTGGTACCCAAGTTTCCTTGGGTCCATTCTTGTTAGCCTTTCTCCTAGACTTCATTCCTCCTGCATCTTTAGACTTAGGTAAGTTTGAGTCAACCTTGGTCTTAGATGTAGTTGGTTGAGGTGTAGGGTTAGTCACAGAATCATTTAGCACACTTGTAAAATTATTAGGCATTGATTGTGCAAACATGTTATTCCATATGGGCATATTGTATGGCATTTGAGGCATACTAAATGCAGCAAGATAAGGATTGTTAAAATATGACATGTTTACAAAATGTGCATAAGGATTTTGTTGAGACATAACAGGCATAGCATGCAGAGGTGATGCAAACATATTAGGCATAGAAGAGGGTACAGTTATGGGAGTCTTCTTAATGGATTTACAACTGGCAGATAGATGATTAACACTACTACAATGCACACAGCTTTTTCTAGGAGCATACCTATCAGGTGTGTAATTGTTGTGTTTATTAACTCCTACCTTCCCATTTCTGTTGGATTTTCTTTTAGATTCCTTTTTATCCTCAACCATCTTGAGCCTATTATTTAACTGTTCTAAGGTCATGTGCCCTACATTCACCTTACTGACATCTTTGGATGTGCTTGCTTCTTCTTTGACAAAGTTCTTTGAAGTTGAACCAAACTTTTTGTTGAGTTTCTTTAGATTCTCTCTTTTAGAAACATCTGCCTGTTTTGATTGAGGAACCTTCAACGGATGCTCCTTTTCTTCCTTCAACGGATAACTTTCATCATCCGTTGATTCCATATCCGTTGACAGCCCATCAATTAATTCCAGTTTCTTTTTATTTTTATCCCAGGCAGTTTCACAGAATGATTCAATTCCTTGGACCTTAGCAATTTGAGCACTTACATCCCTAGATGTCTTCCAGGCTTTAATCACCTCTTGCTCTTTCTCTAATTGATTGGAAAGTATTTCTACTTTCTTAACAGATTCAGCTAGTTCATTTTCAACAGATATACAATGCAACTTTGTTTTCTCTAGGTCAATCATCTTATCTTCTAACAAAGCATTTCTATTACTTAAAAACAGATTGTTCTCTCTAATCCTACTATTTTCTTTAGCAAGAGATTTAAGAGACACACGCAAATGATACAATTCAGTAGACATGTCATTAAAAGCATCATTGCACTCTTCTTTAGTAAGCTGTGTTAAGTCAGTAGTGATTACCTGATTGCTTGATGAACTAACTTCATTTTCTTCAGAATCAGCCATGAGAGCAAGGTTGACATACTCCACATCTTCATCCTCTTCATCTCCATTAGCTGCCCAGTCCCTTTCTTGAGTAATGAAAGCCCTCTCCTTTTGCTTGAGTAGATCAAAATATTTCTTTTTGTAATCTACTTGTTCAAATTTCTTCTTTTCAGAAGTTGGCTTTCTGCACTCACCTGCAAAGTGTCCACTTATACCACAATTGAAACATTTGAACTTAGATTTGTCCACAGTGTTTTTGTGAGGTTTAGTGGCTCTAGTGTTTTTCTTGAATTTCATCTTTGCAAATCTTCTGGACAGAAATGCAAGATGCTCATCAATACCATCTGAGTCATCTTGGCTGGAGTTGTCTTCATTTTCAGCAACTTGCTCTTTCCCCTTGCTTGATTCCTGATTTCTTATACCATCTTTGTAGTTTGATGTAGATCTCGCAGTTTCTTGTCTGCATTTCCTCTCATCTTCAGCTACCAATGCAACTGAACTTCCTTTCTTTCTCCCCTTCTCCAATACCTCATCCTGTTCCAGCTCTAGTTCATAAGTCTTCAAGATTCCATACAATCTTTCAAGAGTGAAGTCCTTATAATCTTGAGAGTTTCTTAAGGAGACAGTCATGGGTTTCCATTCCTTTGGCAAGGATCTTAAAAATTTAAGATTTGAATCCTTCACCTGGTACACTCTTCCATACAGCTTCAGTCCATTCAACAGCTTTTGGAACCTATTGAATGTTTCATTTAAAGATTCATTTTCTTCAAAATGAAAGTATTCATACTGTTGAATGAGAAGCTGCATTTTGTTTTCTTTCACTTGTTCTGTACCTTCACACAGTAGTTGAACTGTGTCCCAAACCTCTTTGGCAGTTGTGCAATTTATCACATTATCAAACATATCCATGTTAAGACCATTGAACAAAATGTTCATAGCCTTCTTATCCTTGTGGACTTCTTCTGTGTCTTCCATTGTCCATTCTGCTCTAGGTTTTGGAATGGATTGACCAACAGCAACTGTGGCTGTAGCAACTGTTGCTACTTTGTGGGGAATGTGAGGACCATTCTCAATGCAGTTTACATAACCTTCATCTTGGGAGAGTAGATGAAGGTGCATTTTCACCTTCCAATGGTGATAACTGTCTTTGTCAAGAACTGGGATCTTTACTCCAATATCCTTCTTACTCATCTTTGTTAGATTCCAAGATCTTTAAACTCTTTGTATGTCAAGAGCCTGCTCTGATACCAATTGTTATTCCTAGTGGACTAACAATGAGATTTACAGAAGGGGGGTTGAATGTAAATCTCAAAACTTTTTCAAGTTTTGAGCAGTTTATGAAAGTTGTGTGTTCAAGAAGAACAAGTGTGTGAATTGCTTTAAGCTAATACAGACAGATATATATTCAAGCACAAATGTAAAGAACACAACAGACCTTAAAAACTTTTCTGGTGGATTTGTTGTTCCACCAGAGATGGTATATTAGAAAATCTGTGATTAAACAATGTTGATCACAGCTGCATCCTAGTACAAACTAGATGAATTTTCTCTCAATATTTTTCTAAACAGCTCTGGAAAATCTCTCTTCTAATTACTAGCTTCTACTTGGTTTATATATTACCAAGTGTACAAGTGAAGAACAATATAAAATACAGTAATAAAATAAGATCTTCACTTGCTTCTTTTCCTGTTCACTCCAGTACTTTGTTGACTATTGCATCTTTGTACTAGAGAAGAACGGCTGCTTTTTCTGTTGTTCCTGAAATTCGGCTACCACATCTCAGTTGTCTCTATCAACCCATGTGCCTCTGTTTGTAGGTACAACTACCCCTTATCAACGGCTAATCATCAGAACATCCGTTGAAGCTTTCATCCGTTGATGCACTCATCCGTTGAAGGATGTTATCCGTTGAAGCTTTCATCCGTTGATGCACTCATCCGTTGAAGGATGTTATCCGTTGATGACTTTATCCGTTGAAGCTTTAGAGACATCCGTTGAAGCTTAGCTTCTCATCCGTTGAAGGTCTTTAAGTCATCCGTTGATACCACTTCACTTATACAAAATTACAAGGCATGAAGTATTTACAATTGGCCTTCCTATCTGCATATCATCTAGTAGTCAACATGACTCATAGTTTCTCTCAACTTCCAAGAATTACATTTTTAAATACAGAGACTGAAATATGCTACAACACTAGACTTATTTCTAAGTAAAGCTACACCATCAACGGATAGCCAAAGTGGTCTTATCCGTTGAGGCTACAGACACTAAATTTCTACTTAAGTATTTTGTTAAACATATCATCAAACTAATGCACATACATTCCTAACAGTAATTATACCTTCAATTACTATCTCCAAGCCACCAGTTGCAGATGGTATAGATCTTATAAATGCAGCAACAGCAAATTTGAAAGATGCTGATAAAGAAGAGTTGACTCTGATCAACTGGAAAAAGATTGATGAGGAAATACATAAAAAGTTTCAATTAGTCAAGGAACCAGATCAGTCAGCCATCCATCACTCTCATGTCAAGCCAATCAATGTGAATGAGATGAGCATGAACTATCTGGAGAAAGGACAATCTTCCTGCATCAAGACTAAAAAGGCTGAGATAATTCTTAAACCAAGGGCAAACTATCCAAAGTCATCTTTGAAGAACCCTATGGATACTGTGTATGAGACACCCAAGCCTGATGAAAAGAAGCTTCTGTCAAGATCTATTCTCCTCTACAAAGATCCAGCTGATTCAGCCTCAAGAAAGAGAATTGCAAAGATATTCAGAAATGAGAAGGAAATTTGTGTGATAGCTGGACATCCACAATTTGCTCATGGAAAGGAACAAGAAAAAGTCAGATTGAAGCAGGAAAAGAGGCAAGCTGCTCTAGATGCAAAGAAGTCTAAACAAAAGAAAGAACAGTTTGCTATCTTGACCAAGCTACAGGCTGTGAACTCTTCTCAACAAATTCCCTCTCAACCAACTCAAGCTACTGAATCAAAGAAGAAGATTGAAGAACAGAAGAAATCTCCAAGAAAGAAATGGCTAAAAGAACAAAAAGAAAGTTGGATATTGTTAACAAGGAATTGGAAGATCAATTTCCAATGGAATCCACTAAAGCTGACACTCAAGCATCAAAGCCCTCTGTGGTATTTGAAGACATAAGGGTGGTGGACCCCTACAGGAACATACATGGAGAGCCTATTGTGCCAAAGGATGAGCCAATAGAGTGGGATAAATTACCAATTCCCGACTTCAACTTGCCAATTCTCACCAAGCCAAGAAGGACAAAATCAAGGGCAGTCAAGAAAGTGAAGTTGTCACCTCTCAAATCCAAGGCAGTAGTCAAAGCTCAACTCAAGATCAACAAGGGAGACTACTTGTACTTGTGTGACATCAAAGAATTCTCAGACCTAAACCTTTATCTGGAGGAGCTGGATGAGGTAAGGGCAATTAATGCATACGGAAACCTACCTGAAAGGTTGGTATTCAAGTACAAAGAAGGAAGAGAGATTCAGTGGCCTCTTCACAGGATACTTCAAGAAAGCCAAGCTGTGTTGATCAAAGTCTATTCATCCTTCAAGAAAAACTTTGGGTTTAATATAACTGCAAGAAGATTAGTATTGAAGAAGATTGAAGAGCTAAGGAGTGTTAGAGCCAAAGATGCACTATCCAAAACTCTTAACATCCTATACACAGGGAGAAGAGTGCATCTAAGACCCTACTGGCTGATGGAATTCATGGATGACAAGGGTGTGAGAAGATTCTTCAGATTAGAAGACCAATTGAGTATCTCTAGCAATGAGACTCTCTTGGAAATGCAAGAAATGTTAGATCTCTCAGAATCTGATGAATTAGAATTCCACAGACAGCTCCAGAATCAAATTGAAGAAAACAACAGAAAGCTTGGAAGAAGATCCAGAACTTCAAGAAACTAGAAAAATCTGCTCAGGCTAGAGGAGCATCTTGAACTGACTGTGAGCCAAACCTTGTATATCCTGTTTAAATTAAAGCACTCTCAGTTTTATCTACTTATCTTTAAAGATATATGTTTAGGATGTTTTGTTATCCTCAAGTATCTCTTAATTTATGGCTACAATTCCAGTAGACATAAATTGGGGGAGATTGTTGTGAATATGTTGTGTACTTGATGATTACCTAAACAAAACATCTAAGTAAATTTTACTTAGTGAAATAATGTAGCACTCGACGGATAAGAATTATAGTCCCGACGGATAACTCGTTTTAGTCCCAACGGATGAGTAACTTATTATCCATCGAGTGAGTAGCTTATGTAATAATAAGTTTGTAGCACAGTGTTGTATGCACCTTTGTATAGAATCTGTAGTAGTATATAAGTCATGTTGACTTTAACTAGATATGCAGAATAGGTTGATTAACTATACATAAGCAATGTCTTGTAATTCTGTATAAGTGAAATGAAGTCAAGTGCCAAAATAGCTATCAACGGATGCTTAACAAAGCTTCGACGGATGATCAAATGACTTTCAACGGATGTTTAAAATAGCAGTTGACGGATGATCAAGTAAGTCATCGACGGATGATCTGAAAGTCGACGGATGATCATATCAAGATTCAAACATCAGTTGAACAGTGAAAGCTGACACACAGCCGTCGAGTTGGATACAAACACACTGTGGAAGCCCATTAACTGGGTAATAGAGGACGAAAAGCAGCAAAGATCAAGACTGTTAGATTTTATATTTATTCAGTTCTTTTGACTTTGTAATCTTGGTAATATATAAACCAAGAGAGTAGCAAATAGAAAAACAACTAAGAGAGCTAAGAAACAAACACGGAGAAATCTTTGTAAGCACTATCTTTAGCATTTCCTGTGTTCTTAGTAGTTCTAATTTGTATAAGCAGCTGTGAGCATTTCTGCACACAGAGTCCTCTCGATATATTAAATATATCTCTGGTGGAATTGTTTAAATCCACCAGAAAGTTTTTAAAGACTCTTGTTTTTAATTACTCTTGTTTTGATTCATTAAAGTTTATATTCCGCATTGTCCTAATCAAAACAAATATATCTATAATCAAGCTGAACATTTTTATTTCAAGAAAAAGTTCAAGAATTCCATTCAACCCCACTTCTGTAATTCTTGCTATATTGTTAAGGGACTAACATAAAGCAGTAATAATCATTTGTTTAGTGGGGACAGTTTTTTTTAAAAAAAAAACTGAACGTGCAATGTAATCATTACTTATTTACCGTGCCCATTAACTTTTATCTTAACTGCTGCATGGCTGACAGATGTCAAGGTCTGTTCCACTTCTCAATAACCGTTGTCACGTGGGATGTTTAAGTAAAAGAGATAACATATTTTCAAATCTTTTATTCACTTTACTATTCTATTCACTCTCTCTCTCTTTTCTTATTCTCTCACATTTTCAGACGGTTTTCTATACAGACATTTCATCAAACACCTTTTAGGCATCTAATTTCTCACTTATTTCTGATGGCGCCCAAGGATTTAATTGTTGATGGAGCCAAGTTTGTGCCAAATAACTATTCTGTAATCCTAAACAAGGCTAAAACTCCATCAGATTTGCACTTTGTGCAAGATTTTTTAGCCAATAGTGAGATTGGGTACGCTTTGACCCAACCTCAAACTTTTTCAAGCAAACAAGTGCTGACATTTTGGAGAACTAGGCTATTTGATATTGGTGGTGATGCTGGTTCACCAAGCATCATTTTTACATCAGGAGATGTTGAGTATGTGGCTACCAGGTCGACTGTTCGCAAAGCTCTCCATTTACCTAAAGATTGTACATTCTCTAGATTGGGGGAGCAACTTATGGCAAGTTTGGGCTATGAGCAAAGCTTGGGAAAGCTAGGTCAACTGAAACGATCTTATATCAGAAAGGAATGGAGCTTTTTCTTTGACTGTATCACCAAGGCATTCGCCAACAAATGCTCCAACTTTGATGCAATTCCCATAATGAGTCAGCAAATCGGCCAGTAATTTAATTTCACCCTTTAAGCTTGCAAAAAGGGCCTTTAATGACCTGTTAAACTCTGATACTAAAAAGAGAGTTTTGAGACCATTACAAATCCCTCAATCAGTAAAACAAATCTTGGTAAATGCTGATCCAGAAAACTTATACATCTGTCTACTCTGATGTCCAACCCACAACCACATCACAGCCACCACAACAGCCATCAGGACATACCATCTCTCAACAACCTCAAACTCAACCACAACCATCAGCACATCCAGTGAAGCCTTCATCTTCTAAACCCAAGAGGACATAGACTGTGCCTCAGTTTTAGCAGAAGAGAAGGAGAATCATTCTGAGAGTTGAGTCAGATGATGAGGAACAGGTTCCCCTATCAGAACCTGTTGTTGTAGAAGCTGAGAAGATATCTTCTCAAAAAGATACTGAAACTGGGAGTTCTAGGCCCCTCAAAAGGCTTATAAAGCTAAACTCTGATGATGAAGCTCCCAAAGTGTCCACTTCAGCAAAGAGACTTAAAAAGCAAAGAGCCAGGAGGGCTGTAAGTGAATCATCTCACTCTGAGGAAGTCCTGGAAGCAGCAGCTGAGGAAGGGGGTCAGGAATCTCTGATCCCAACAGAACCTATAGTAATTGAATTACTTCCTACTGCTGAATCAGCTCACAAGCACTACACCATATATGGCCTTTACCAACATTTTTTTTGGTGTTACAAGGAAAAATGTTACCTTAAATCACTAAAACTTAATATGAGCTAACACTTTTTTTGACGTTACAGTAGAGATAAGTTGATGTTACTATAGACATAATTATACTGCTATTGTAACACGAAATACAATGTTAATATTGATAATAAAAAATGTGTTACCACAGAACTAAAAAAATAAGCGGCAAAATTGGATGGTCTAATTTTTGACCAAAATTTGGGTGGCCAAAACCTAAATTCCAACCCGCTTATCCCAACATTCTCTCTCACTTATCCAAACACTTTCACCCCTCTCTTAGAACTCTCAAAATCACTCATCCCTAACCTTTTCTCTTCATTGGACTCTTTTTTTGTGCTATTCTCTTCAACCAAATCAATCTTCACAGCTTCAAACATGTTTATAGCAATGTTCTACCAGTTATGGTTTTAATTGGGGCTTACACACAAGCCTTCAATTACAAATTCTACACAAGGTTTTTGGAGCTTTGTTGATGATATTAATTAGATGTTTATATTTATGAGCTTTCATTTTTTTATAATCCTTATTACTAATTTTGTATTTGTTTAAAGTGTTGAAATCTCTGGCATCCCCTATTATACTAAACTCTGTTGACTCCTAATTTACAGGGGTATTGTTCAATCTCTCTCTCTCTCTCTGTGGTGAATTGCTCATGTATGCCACTATTTGCTAGAAGTTTTTTCTTCTCACCTCTCTCTAGCTCTCTCTCTCTCACTCTCTCTCTCTCTCTCACACACACACACACACACACTCTCTCTCTCTCTCTGTATTAGGTGCATTATAATTGAAACTCTGTGGCGAATTTCTTAAGTATACTACTATTTTTTAAAAGTTTTTATTATGAATATACATGAATATATAAGGACGTGCCTACAGAGTGTTAATTAAGTCATTGCTCTACTTATAGCTTCTAGTTTAATGTTGTAAATATGTGGATTTTATATTAATTAGAGGTTTGTCTCTAATTATTACCTTCTTAAATCTTCAATTATTAGCTTTAAGCAGTTTTTTAAAATTAAATTCAATTCTTTTCTGCCTGTTTGATTAAGATGATTCAGGCTAGTGTAAAAGGATGAGTAAGTTTGGTTACGCTGTATGTTCTCAATTTCTTAAACTGGTGATAAGTTTTTTAGATTGACGTGTTTGTGATTGTGCTTGGTTTTTTTCCAGAGACTGTAATTATGCTGCTATATTCATCATCAGATCAGATGGATTTTTAGATGTAGATTTCCTATTACTCACTAATGTGTTGCTTACACGTGGATGGTTTGGTTTTTGATTTGTTTCAGATTGTAATTTATTATTGAAACACAAATGCCTCTTGAGTTTGGAGGCCTCTTGGGAGTAAATAATTTTTTTGTTGCCATCACCTGGGTTTCTGATGATAAAAAGAACTGTCATCTCCCTTCAGTTCATGTCGTGTAACTTTAACAATCATGTTCAGACACTGATGGCGGTGGAAATTTTGATCCCGTTCAAGATACTCAAATAACAGAATGCAATTCTGGCATGGTACTGACTTAATGGTCATCTTCTGTAATTTTCCAAATAGAATTTACAGGTAGATGAATTAAATCTTGCAGATATAGGTCCAAAATTTGAACATCACAACATGTTCCCTACCCACATCAACACAGGTCAATTTCAGCTATCTGTACAGACAGTTTCTGTTTATGACCAATTGTGGAGCACAGTGCTTTTCTTTATTTTAGTGTAGTATATATTGTGTCAAACTTTTTTTTTGTTCCTAAAAGTACCAGTTCTTGGTCACTT
Source organism: Apium graveolens (assembly GCF_009905375.1). Lineage (NCBI taxonomy): Eukaryota > Viridiplantae > Streptophyta > Magnoliopsida > Apiales > Apiaceae > Apium > Apium graveolens. The sequence goes on along the minus strand of NW_027417458.1, from coordinate 26,845 downwards.
TCTTGTCCATAAACATTAAACATACATTTTAACCATAAAATATGGATCTAACATTGAACTTTACCAATGAAAGATATCATAATATAACCTACCTTTCTCTCTTGTGGTGTATTGCTTATCTGTTAAAAGTTAACTCTTGCCTTTTTTTAAATTACAGAATTTGTGCAAGTATATTCTCGATCACATGTAAAGATGCGTGTTTGGGAGCATGGTGCTGGTATGTTTTTTAACATGCATATAGTGCTCATGAATTATGCTTAATCTTGATCATGAATAATTTGCAATGATCCCTGATGGTTTCTTCAAGACTACATTTACCCACTTGTGGTCCTTTAACATTCACAAGTCCTTGTTTCCATTCCCCACCTTTATTTGAATGCACCCCCTTTTTTGTAGTTTCTCTTATTTTAACTGCATATTATATCAACATTTGATAAAGGTATGCGTAGCAAGAAGTTTCGTAATTCTAAGCTTAGATGTCATATCACTATTTCGCTCAGTCAGTCATGTAGGACATATTATACACACACATACACACACATATTGTTGTAGATGATGAATTTTATTTCTATCATGTCATTTTATGCCGGAGAGTGGAGAACATAACTATGTCCGAGTCTGTTTGTAATCAGTATTGTAAGCCTCCGGTACAGTGTAAATAAAAGCTCTGTTAGGAAGAAAGCTACGACTTTATAGGCAAATGCCCTAATGTATTATTTGGCTATCAACAGAAATGAGTAAGAAATTATTCTGAAAGAAATTAGTCATGCCGAAACAATATCAGAGAACTTAGTTGAGCTCAAGATTTTGTGTTATTTGAGTATCTTGAACGGGATCCGCCTTTTGGCTGGGGACCTTTAGCGGACAAGGTTAGCCACTGCTTCCCCTTCCATAATAGTTTTTGATCTCTGTTCAATTTTTTTTATATTACTTTGAAAATTTGTACTTCTGGGGTGTAAATGTGTTTTATTTGTTGGTGTTAATTTTATTACATATTTTGATTAGCTTTTTATTTTTATTATTATAGATAAATAATTTTATTTTTATTTTATTTACAGCCTTCCTGTTGGAAATCTATGGCCTGGTACAGACTGTTGTAATTTGCATTGAGCCTGCATTTGTTCAGTACAAGCATGTCTATACACATGAATTAATAATGATTAATTAATTACAGGTATCCAATATATAAGATCCCAATGAGACAAACTCTAAAGGATTTGGATGCTTGCTTCTTGACATTATATCATCTTTCTACCTACACGACAGGTGAGAGCTCTTGGTTGTTTTGCTCTATATATGATCATGAATCCATTCGTGTTTCCGCATATTTTAAGGTGATTTTTGAAATTACATTTTTGGTTCTTTTTTTGTTTATGACTTCACTCTCAATTGTGAATTATGATGAGCATATATTAAGGGAAATTATTTAACGTTATTAAATATCTTTTTCCAAAGTGATGTTACTTAACATTATAACCTTGTTGTTTAATATTTATGTATAGATCACCAAGTAGTACGAGGATAATAGGACATCCTTTTTTCATTAGTTACAATAACATGCAGCTGTACTAGACTTTTAAAATCTAAAGGAAATAATATGTTACTACACAGTTTGAGCTGCAGATGCTGCGTTCTCATATAGGAGCTATAGAATATAACATCAAGCAAGGAGTCTTAAGGAAATAATCGCAAGGATGGAAGCTAACCTCAAATCAGCTACAGAAAGCACAAACAGAAGCACATGAATTATTTGTGGCAAGGCGGGAACTTGTTGGAAGATAAATTTGATGTTAAAACCTGAGATCATTTTTATTTAATTAGTAATGTGGTCAAAAGTTATGGCTTTTGGATGAATTTGTAAACTTTATTTATTTTAGTTGACTTAAAATTTTGTATTATTGTGTTGTATTTGAACTTTGGATTTGAGTTCTTAAGCTAAATATGTATTTAAGTTTCTATTGTTACAAGTGTAATTATTAGATATTTTTATGTTGGTAAAAATATGAAAAAATGGTACAATAGATACAGAAGTATTAAAAAAGAAATGTTACAATATGATATAAAGATGTTACCAAAAGATTGAACTGTTTTATCATCCAGTGTTACAATAGAAAATATGATGTTGTGAAAGAGTTTATTGCAACATATTTTTTGATGTTACTAAATCCTTATGGATGTTACAATAGAACTACGGTTACACCTACCTTTTGTAACCATAGATACTGAAAGTGTAACCATAAGGGGTCTATTGTTACATTTTTAGGGATGTTACCAAAAGTTCAAAATATGTTACCATAGACCCCTATTATAGCACGAGCAAATCCAACACCATGAAATTTTCAAAAAGTGTAACCATAGCCCGATTTTTTACTTTAGGTAATATTTTTTGGCCATTTTTACACTTTTTCTGGGTGTTGCTAGATGCCATATATGGTGTAGTGAAGTCTCCTATTTAAGAACAAGGGGATATTCTAGAGCAAGTGCCTACACCTCCTGTGTCTCCTGTAATTGATCCGGTATATGCTGAAGACCCAGGTACAAGTGCTGAAATAGACATTCATAACTTGGTTGTGCCTGAGGTTCTGTACTTGGAAGCTCCACCTACTCAAGTTACTCAACAACAACACCAATTCTGGATGCTGATTTCACTGCAGAAATTCCCATAAGACATCTTCTAAATCTAGATGTTGATGATCAGATATTAGGTGGGCATCAGAATTTGGATGTTGATCAAAACTTAGTTGCAAATCAGCACTTAGAGGATGATTTTGAAACCTCTATAGCCTCCCACACTGTTGTTCTATCAGAGGATGCTGATTCTGCAGGATCTGTAAGTTCTGATGCTCCCAATGATGAAAATACTGGTGAAGCTGCTATAAATGTAGATACTGATGTAGCTGGTCCATATGGACATGCACCTCAACAAGCTCTATCCAAAGCTGATCTAATCAAGAAGTTTGTTAGAGAGGATGCCCCAGTACCTTGGAGTGAAACTCTTAGAGGAAATGAGTGGACTAAGGAGTGGACTAAGGAGTGGAACAAAGTTGATTTTGTTCCTACTTCAAATATACTTGCTGAGCACCTGGCTAAGGTTGATGAAATGCTGATAAGTGATGATTTCAAGGCACAGGTGAGAGTTACTGCATTGAGTATAAGACACCTTCAGGGTCAACACTCATTAACTCAAACCAAGGTGAACAAAATTCAAAAGTCCATAATTCAGCAAGATATGAATACCAAATTGGACAAGAAAAGGTTTTTCAAGCCTACCTTTGACAAAATTGATTGCATTGAGAAAGCTCAGGAGAAGCAACAAGATCAAATTTCTGAAATTCTAAAGAATCAAGCTTCTCAGCAATCTCAACTCAATGAGATCCAATCCTCAGTGGAATTGCTTGTCTCTCTTCTTTTACCTGATGATGCCAAAAAGGGGGAGAAAATGGTTAAGTCCAAATGTAAATCTATTCAACCACTATAGGGTAAGGATGATGGAAATGATGACCAGGGAAACTCTAATAAGGGTAGAGGTCATGGTCAAGGAAAAGATTCTTCATCTAGGAAAATAGGAACTTTTACACAGAGATCAATCTCTGATGCTGATAGAAAAATAAGTTCTGGTAAACAAGTTCTGACTAGGCCTGATGTTCTGATACAGGGTGAAAGTCAAGAATCACAGAAGTTTATGCAGACACTGAAGCTCAAGGGGAAGGAAACAACTGTTTATTATCAAGACCCCAAGCTACAGAAGCTGGATGAAGAGATTTCAAAGAGATTATTTTAAAGACAATCCAGGTATGAACCTTGAAAGTCTGAAGGAAGAAGAAGCCAGACTTAAAGCAGAAAATGTCAAATCCAAGTCTAAAGCTTCTATTGCTGAAAAGAAACTTCCAAAGACTAAGGGCATTGTGATAAAAGAGAAGACAATTTTTGAGGCAACCAAGGCCAAATCACAAGTGGAGGTAGATACAAGGTTCAAGGGCAAAGCTAAAGTTGATGACTTTGTAAAATTCTATCTGCCAATCATGGATGAGGAAATAATTGATGAAGAAGATACTAGTCTTACTCTGAAGAAAAAGAAGATTTCTCAATCAACCTCTAACATGGCTCAAGTTGTTCAGAGTCAAGATGTAGTAAGTTCTGATATTACAAAGAAGCAAGCAACCTCTGACATAGCTCAAGTTGGCTTGATATCAGAAGATAAGAAGAACGACACATTAACCTCTGACAATGCTCATGTTAAACCTACTACAAGTCTACTACCAGGATTCACCAAAGCTCAACAGACTCAACCTTTGAAGACTACATCAAGTGGTTTTGAAGCAAGAGTTGTTCAAGGAAAGGAAGCAAGAGACAAATCAGGATTCGGTAGTTCTGATGAAAGAAGAATACACAACACTACCAATGATCCAACTTCCTTAAGTGAACCAGGAGTAGGTGCAACTCCTGAGAGATTGAATCAACTTGAATCTGTACAAATGGTTTACCATTCTGTGTTGAAAGAAGATGTTTTGTTATACTTTATGATAAATGGGAGGGTATTCCAGTTTAGGAAGAATGCTATTAGAATGAAGTATTTTGAAGAACTGGAACATGTTTTATTCCTACTTCAAGTAAAGAACAGATCAACAAATGGTGCTACCAGTTATTTAAAATCTGATATTTAAAGATAGAAGAGACTTTATTCTGTAAAGTCTGACAGACCATATTTTCCTAAATACAGAGATCATAGTGGTGAAATAGTTGAGATGAAGCTTAATACCGCAAAAATCACTACATATCTTGGTATTAAGGGTCTCGAGTTCAATCTAGAGTCTGATAAAGCCTATGTCATCAGACTGGATCAGGAGATGAGAAAAGCTAATATAAATGATCTTAGAGCTGCTATCTTTTAAACTGGTGAAGATACAGTTGAACTCAAAGATGCAAGAAGGAGGATGATTAGTGAACTTGAATATGCTGAAAGAACACTTTTGAAGAACTATCTCAGAACAACTCCTGACATCAAAGAGATCATTCACTGAAGCCAAGTCAAAGATCTACAACTGCTTAAATTCTAAAGGATATACAGACTGAAGCTGAAATCAGACTTTAAGGATAGTAAAAGCTGCAAGGACTGTAAGTTGTAGTTATCTAGTCAAATTCTCAAGCATTTGTACTTAATGTTTTTGACATCATCAAATATCTGTTAAACTTGTATATTATGCTAATTTATAAGTTGGGGGAGATTGTTAGATATATTTATGATGTCATGGCTAATGATGATTTGTGTTTAGTTTTCAGATCTTAATTAACAGGACAAATCAGTACTTAACTGAAAATCAGTTCTTATACTGAAGTCAGGACTTAAGATATCAGGACTCAAGTTGTCAGAACTTAAGTTATCAGAAGATATTTATCAGGAGATAATATCAGGACTTAAGGAGACTTTCAGATAAGGAAGGCGGCTGATTGAAAGGAAAGAAGATCGAGACTAAAACAGAAAGAAATATGCATGGAGAAGATTTTTATGAAGAATAGAATACTTGGAAGAAGAGATAACTAATTGATATATTTTAGGATACGGAATTATATTCTATATCAATTAGAACTTATCTTGTAACTGTGTGTCTATATAAACACAGTATAGGATTTACACTATATGTGTTACCTTAATCGAAAATATTATTCTTTGTAACCCTAGCAGCTCTCGTGATAATTTGTTCATCACTGAGAGAGAACAGTTCTTTGAAATAGAGTTCATTGTGTTGAATAAAATATGTGTTCTGTTACTTGAGTTCTTATATTCAATTTAATTGTAGTAAACACTGTATTCAACCCCCTTCTACAGTGTGTGAGACCTAACACTTAATTTCGAGGAAGATAAGAAGATTCCCATAATCTTGGGAAGATCTTTCTTGGCTACTGGCCGAACCTTGATAGATGTGCAGAAAGGTGAGCTCACCATGCGAGTGATGGATCAGGATGTAACTTTTAATGTGTTCAATGCCATGAAATTCCCTACGGAAAATGAGGAGTGTTTTAAGGTGGAGATGGTCAATTTTGTGCTTAATTATGAACTCGATCGATTGCTAAAGTCTAATGCCTTGGAAAAGGCCTTGTTGGGGAATTCCGATAATGAAGATGATGAAGGTGAATAGCACTTGAAATATTTGAATGCTTTTCCCTGGAAGTGAAAGATGGATATGCCATTTGAATCTCTTGGATTGGAGGAGCTGAACAAAGCTCCTAAGCGCCTCAAGCCATCTATTGAGGAAGCTCCTACTCTTGAGCTTAAGCTTTTACCTGAACATTTGAGGTAAGCGTTTTTAGGTGATGCATCTACTTTGCCTGTTATTATTGCATCTGACCTTTCAGGTAGCGAAGAGGAGAAGCTTTTGAGAATTCTTAGAGAATTCAAATCGGAAATTGGTTGGACTATAGTAGATATCAAGGGAATCAGCCTTTCGTATTGCATGCACAAAATTCTGCTAGAGCCAGGAAGCAAGCCTACTGTTGAGCAACAGAGAAGGCTAAATTCGATCATGAAAGAGGTTGTGAAGAAGGAAATCCTTAAGTGGCTAGATGCATGGATTATCTATCCTATTTCTGAAAGTTCATGGGTGAGCCCAGTTTAGTGTGTGCCAAATAAAGGAGGTATCACTGTGGTAGCAAATTAGAAGAATGAGCTTATTCCTACATGAACAGTCACGGGGTGGAGAGTTTGCATGGATTATAGGAAGCTAAACAAGGCTACAAGGAAGGATCACTTCCCTCTTCCTTTCATTGATCAGATGCTTGATAGATTGGCTGGGCATGATTACTTTTATCTTCTGGATGGCTATTTGGGATATAATCAGATTTGTATCGCATGTCCTTTTGGTACTTTTGCATTCCGTAGAGTTTCCTTTGGGATATGAGGAGCACCAGCCACATTTTAGAGATGCATCATGGCTATCTTCTATGATATGATTTGTCAGAATGTGGAGGTGTTCATGGATGATTTCTCTGTGTTTGGTGATTCATTTGATGAGTGCTTATAGAATCTAGGCGACGTTCTCAAGAGGTGTGTTGAGACCAATTTGGTTCTCAATTAGGAGAAATGTCATTTTATGGTGTGACTGGGCATTATTCTTAGGCACAAGGTCTCTAGTAAGGGTCTTGAGGTGGACAAAGCCAAAGTGAGGGTCATCAAAAACCTTCCTCCACCAATTTCTGTTAAGGGAGTTCGCAATTTTCTTGGTCATGCGGGCTTCTACAGGCGGTTCATCAAGGACTTCATGTGGTCTACTATACTAGTAAGACCCTAAATGGTGCTCAACTGAATTATACTACTACGGAGAAAGAACTTTTGGCTTTCATCTATGGTTTTGAGAAATTTTGATCTTATCTACTTGGGATGAAGGTGACAGTTTTCACTGATCACGCTAAAATTTGATATCTCATCTCAAAGAATGACTCGAAGCCTAGATTGATCAGATGGGTTCTTTTGCTTCAAGAATTTGAGTTAGAGATCAAGGACAAGAAAGGTACCGAGAATCAAGTCGCTGATCATCTCTCTCGTTTAGAGGATCCAAGTGCAACTTCACTGGATAAGACATTAATAAATGAGTCTTTTCTCGCTGAGCAGCTATTTGGAGTGCAAGAGGAAGAACCGTGGTTTGCAGACATTGTGAACTACCTTGTGAGTAATATCATGCCTCCCGACTTGTCATACGCTCAAAGGAAGAAGTTTCTGCATGAAGTGAAGTGGTATATGTAGGATGAGCCGTTTCTTTTTCAACAAGGAGATGACCAAATCATCAGGAGATGTATTCCTTACAGTGAAATGGGGGGGATCTTGTGAGATTGCCACTCAACAGCTTATGAAGGACATTATGGTGGAGAAAAGACAGCGGCTCGTATTCTTCAAGCAGGTTTCTTTTGGCCGACCTTGTTTAAAGATGCTCATTAGTTCGTTTTGAAATGTGATCGATGTCAACGTGTGGGTAATATGTCCAAGAGGGATGAGATGCCTCTTAATGTGCTTCTCGAGGTTAAGTCTTTGATGTTTGGGGAATTGACTTCATGGGGCCATTTGTCTCATCTTGTAACAATCAGTATATCTTGTTGGCGGTCGATTATGTCTCGAAATGGGTTGAAGTCAAGGTGTTGCCAACAAACGATGAGAAGGTAGTGCTTAATTTTATTCATAAGCAGATATTCACAAGATTTAGAACTCCGGAAGTCATAATCAGTGATGGGGGGGTCGCATTTTTGTAATCGCAAGTTCACTGCTATGATGTAAAGATATAATGTGAATCATCGCATTGCTACGACTTATCATACTCAGACGAATGGTCAAGCTGAGGTATCTAAGAGAGAGATCAAGCGTATTTTAGAAAATTTGTGTGTCCATTGAGAAAAGATTGGTCTTTGAAGCTTCAAGCTGTTTGGGCGTATAAAACGGCGTACAAGACTCCGCTAAGAATGTCACCGTATCAATTGGTTCATGGTAAGGGGTATCATTTGTCGGTGAAGCTCGAGCATAAAGCGTATTGGGCTTTGAAGAAGTTGAATCTTGATTTGGATGCAGCTGGAAAGAACAGGATGCTTCAATTGAATGAACTCGATGAGTTTCGGCTTCAAGCATATGAAAACAACAAAATGTATAAGGAGAAAGTCAAGATGTGGCACGATAGGGGTCTAGTGCTCAAATCATTTGTGTCGGGTCAACAAGTTCTCTTGTTCAACTCTCATCTCTGTCTTTTTCCTTGAAAGTTGAAGTCAAGGTGGTCAGGGCCGTTTGTTGTCAAAACTGTGTTTCCACATGGAGCGGTGGAGATTTTTGAGAATGAACCAGGTCAAGCATTCCAGGTAAATGGTCAGAGGTTGAAGCATTACTATGGTGATAAGAGAAACCGCGAGGTGGTTAGTGCCGTTTTATTATCCGTTTGATCTCGCATTTCTACGTTAAGCTAACGACGTAAAGCAAGTGCTTCTTGGGAGGCAACCCAAGTTTGTTGTACATTAGTAGATAGAGGAAGAAGAAAGAAAAGAGAAAAACATAAAAAAATCAAAAAAAATGAATGAAAAAATTTGGGGCCAAGTATTGTGGCACGGCGCGCCCGCGCTGAGGAAGCGGGGCGGCCGTGCCCATTTTCCAGAGACAGAGCGCGCCCGCGCTGCCTAGCGGGGCGGCCGCGCTGAAAAGACAGAAGCACGGCGTACCCGCGCTAAGGTAGCGCACGCCCGCGCTGCCCCCTAAGTCCGATTTTTTTTAATGCTGGGAATAAAGAGAAAATCGGGGACTTCTTTTAAAAATCAATATCTACCCGAATTTTACTCTTCCACATCCCAAATTTCCATCTCCAATTCAAACCCATTATTCCCACTATTCCCATAATCAATTCCCACTTTTATTCTATATCTAATTCTCTTCTCACCTCTTATATATACATACACTTATACACAAACTTCTCCACCACTTCTCAAATTCTCAAACATAATTTTCTCTCAAACACATATCTTTATTCTCTCTTATTCACTCCCAATGGCACCCAAGAGACAAAGAACTAAAGTCAGTAGGAGCACCACTGATTCTTCGAGTGCAGGTGGTGTGATGCCGAGGTTTTCAACTCCCGAGGCTGAAGCGGAGTATACGAAGCTTCTCTCGAAGCCTATAGAAAAGGAGTGAGGTTTTCTGCCATCGGGGAAGGATGGTAGGTTGTTAGAGATGATCTTGGAGATGGGCTGGGTTGCTTTTTGTGAAACACCCGCTGCTGTGCCCATGAGTGTTGTTCGAGAGTTTTATGCTAATTTTAAGGCGGAGAAGAATGGTTTCACTGTGGTTAGGGGAATGACGGTAGAGTACAGCGTGGATACGATAAGAAGGGTGATTGATCAGCCCGTGAGGAAGCCCGGTCAGGACACTTGGAACGATAAGACTCAGGAGGACTTTGATTTGGATTTGATTGTTGATACTTTGTGTGTGCCTGATACTCATTGGAAGTTCAAGAGGGGCACGACAGATTATTCCACGTTCCCTATTTTGAGCATGAGCATGTATGCTCGTGTATGGAATGCGTTTATTTGTACTAACATCATGCCATCTTCTCATTTGCATGATGTGACTATAGAGCGTGCACGACTATTGTGGGGGATTCTTCAGGGTGATTATGTGAACCTTGGGATTGTAATTTACCAGGATATTATGAGGTTTTTGCGAGGGAGTACTACGGGTTCTATACCCTATGCGTCCATTATGATGAAGCTATGTGTGGAAGTTGGTGTTCATTGGCCAGCACACGAGCAGCTCCAGATTCCGAGTGCTCCGATTGACAGCACCACTTTGGCTATGATGCAAGAGTGGGATGGAGGCAAGCCTTATTTGAAGGGACTTGATTGTTGATTTTACCATCTGCCTGGTGGGAGGCCAGCTGCTGGGGCAGCTCAGTCGAGCAGAGCCGCTAGGATATCTCAGTTGGGTGAGGAGGCTGGTCCATCGCAGCAGGAGCAGGAGAAAGCAGGAGTTGATGTTGGAGTTGGTATGAGGATGATGTAGTATAGGCGTCTAGAGAGGAGGATGGATGCGATGCATGCCATCCATAGTCGGTTTGCACATGATCTCACCCAGGCATTAGGGAATGCTTTCAGAGCCACAAGTGTTGACATCCAGTGGCCATTATTTGGTAAGGACTCCATGTATCCACCTCCAGACACGCCTGACACTCCACCCGTTGGGGGTGAGGATCCTGATTCCGAGTAGGTATGCCTGATTCTTTACTATTACCTTCACTGAGGACAGTGAAAATTTTAAGTTTGGGGGTAGTAGTTGAAGGAATATGTTTTATGTGAGTCGCATATAGTTGCATGTTCGTGATAGTTTAGTGAATATAGTTGCATTTTCCATGTAGTTTTTTTTTTATTTTTGTAGTTTTTATGATAGTTTGTTCATATAGTTTCATGCATTTGCATAATAGCACGATCCCTTAGATGATTTTTCCGAATGATTAGTGATATTGATGCTAGTGTAGTGATGTCGTATGTAGTGATGTTAAGTCTTATCGAATTGATTTGCATGCTAGAGATAATTATATTTCACTAAGTCTTATAGGTTGCTTGAGTGCTAGATCATGATCATGGTTTGCTTGTTTGTCGAAGTTGAATCGCTTGTTTATATTTAGAATTTAGGATATTCTCTTAATGATAAATTAACATGGACTTTTAAAAATTGGAGAAAATTGGATTTCATTGCTAGTTGTTGTGGCTAGGTGTCAAATGGCTAGTAGCCGGTTCATATTTATATGCGTAGTCTAGGGTTGAACGAGATGGAGCGAAACGTACTCGTTCAAAAATTTTTGAAAAAAAAAGAAAAGAAAAAAAAGGAAAAAAAAAGAAAGAGAAAAAAATATATAAGTGTTATGCATAGTTGATCACGAGTCGGCTCTTTAGTACTCGAGTTATTATGTTCTTAAGGGACTTTGTTCCTAGTGACCTAAGGCTTTTATAGTCTAGGATCCACTAACCTAACACTCGCTACATGGGTACTATTGTATAAGTCTTTTATGGACCTCACTCATTGTACGGTTAAATAAGCATACTTATGTTGTTTTGTTGTGAATAAAAGCATGAATCCATATAAAATTCCAATATAAGAATTGAAGTGTTATAAGTTATTTTGAGTCTAGCTTTTATTTTATTTATAACCTTGCGATTGCTTTGATGAGTAGTGAGTCATGATTATTGATCTAGTTATGATAATATATCTGTAAGCATTTGCACACATGAACGTCTCTGGTTTGTAGGTTGATTTGTGGGGTTTGATTGATCTTTATACGAATAACTGCATTTGTTGAGGTAATGCTTGTTGATTGGTTTAGTTATTCTATGGGGATTGTTGCATTCATTTAGTTGCATTCATGCATTTTTATTTCTTGTTCTTTGAGTCTGTTTATGCTTGAGGACAAGCATCGATTCAAGTTTTGGGGTATATTGAGTGGCATTTATGACACTTTGTAACTCTCCATTAATCTTTGAATTGGTGTATTTGTACTCAAGTTGTTGGTGTTTTAATATGTTTTCTAGTGTTTTTGCATTTCAGGCATTAATCCGGAATTTAGGTGAATTGGCATTGATTTTATGCTAACATGGTGTTAAGATGCTTTCCAAGGAATAAAGCTCGTGAAGACCAACTCAATGCAGCAAGAAAAGAATAAAATGGAATTTTCTCCAGAAGGCCAGCGCGCCCGCGCGGTATGCGGCCGCGCCCGAAGTACAGAGACATAGCGCGCCCGTACTGGTCAAGCGCGCGGCCGCGCCGGGTCGGGATATTTAAATCCTGATTCTCATGGGCTTCTGATTGGAGGACTTTTACTCTGCATGAGCTGCTATATATACCTAAATAAAGGTCGTTTTTCAAAAGAAGACGTACCAGAGCACAAGGAGAAGGTGTCAGAAGACCGTTTTAGCACAATTTAACGAAGGCAAAGAAGATCTAGTTTATACTTGTGATTCTTTATTCTAAGTTGTAACTTTGGATGCTAGTTTTCTTATTCGCGAACCTATACTCTTATTTCATACTTGGTTTTTATTTGTTTATAAAGACAAAGTTTATTACACCATGCTTTCATTCGAACCCACGTTGATGATGAGTCCGATTATGGGCTAATCGTTATCGTGGGGTTCTAGCGAATTTATTCATGGATTTCTTTAGTTAACTTGTGTCGATGCCTGAGTGTGTGGTGATTGTATGACAACCTAGTATTGGTTGTGCTTATTCGTCTTATGAGCGTCGCGAACTTATAAGATAGTGTGTTAATTCTTAGTGAAGCGACAGTGAATTTGAGGATTTAGAACTTGCCATGCTAGCATAGGTTCATGTGTTATTGTTATGCATGATTCATAGGTAATTTTAACCATCTTACCTGCCCTATATATCACGATAGATAACTTGTGCATTAAACCGTTATGTTGTCAAATTTTATAGACATATAGGGTCTCAATATAATTGGCGTCTATTCAGCTTCTATCTCTTTTATGGATGTCTGGTAGTATGGTATTCGTACAAAGAAAGTTGGTGTTTATCAGTTTCATGTTATCTGATTAGTGTCATCACCATTACATGCTAAGGTTAAGAATGAAAAGGCTATTGAATGAAGTATTTAATGAAGTTAGGATCCCATGTTTGTGTCATATATTATTCAACTCTCTTTAATCTCTTAGTTAATGTTCTCTAGTATAATTCTCAATTGTTAATCATAGTATAATCAAAACCCAATTTGTTATTCATCTTAGCATGGAATAATAACCATATCATTGTTGCATAAGTGCATAAACCACATAGTTAATCTAACCAGTCTCTGTGAGAATGAACTAGTAATAATTCTATATTACTTGCGATCGCGTATACTTGCGTGAATTATTAGCGCGTGCTTAGCGACTAACACAACCAACCAAGTAAAGAGATTTTTGGTAACAATTTCTCACAGTGCAAGTGTGTGAATCCTATTTAGTTATCTCATATTGTATTTCACTCCACTCTACACTCAAATGTTTGTCACTCAGTCTCACAGTGTGTCACTCACTCAAAGCTTCAAACATCCAAGTGTACCTGCGAGAAAATCCTTTTCATAGAAAAGTTGCCTTCCACCTTCAAGGATGGAAACTCTCAGTCAAGAGATTCAGAAATGTTCCTTCTGAGAGGGGATATTAGGATTCTTTTAAGTGGCAGAATTTCTGATATCCCTCAACTTCCATGAAGAAGTATACCTCATAAACTCGTCAGATAATATATGAGTCCTGATTTATGAGTTACAATTTTTACAAAGTCAAAATCATTTCCAAATTTTAATTCTGGGAAGATAACCAATGATCAATGATATACCATTAGGGATCAACATAAACTTCCTCTTTGAGTTCTCTATTTAAGAATGCACTCTTCACATCTATTTGGAACACCTTAAACTTCTTGTGAGCAGCTTAGGGAAGAAAGATTCTTATTGCCTCTAATCTTGCAACTGGAGCAAATATCTCATCATAGTCAATACCTTCTTGTTGTGAGTAACCCTTTGCAACCAGTCTTTCTTTGTTCCTTGTAACAATGCCCTCACTATCAGTTTTGTTTTTGAACACCCACTTTGTGCCAATTACAGATTTGTTCTTTGGTCTTGGCAAAAGAGTCCATACTTTGTTCCTTTCAAACTCATTGAGTTCCTCTTGCATTGTTGTGACCCAGTCAGCATCTTGCAAAGCTTTTTCAACCTCTTTAGGTTCAGTTTGAGATATAAAAGAATGGTATAGACAATGGATATCCCACAAAAATTCCTTCATAAGTTTTTAAATCAAACTTGGTAAGCTGCTCCGAATGAGTTTTGAGAACAAAACACTTACAACCAAATATATGAAAGTATTTCAAATTTGGCTTCTTCCCTTTCACCATCTCAAATGGTGTTTTTCCATGCTTGTTGATCAATGTTGCATTTTGTGTAAAGCAAGCAGTTTGCACAGCCTCAGCCCAAAAGTAGGTAGGCAATCTTGCTTGTAACACCCCCAGATCCGGGGTCGGGGATCCGAGTCGTCACGGTCTTTCTTTGCACAATATCACTTAACTTAATTAATAATAAATAACCTCATACTGTGACCCCACACTAACACACACCACAACCCGTTATAGTCTCAGATATGAAATTGAAATAAGTACAAGTCCTTGAATCCACAATTTAAAAGTTATTACAACCCAAAATGATTACTTGATAAGTTTACAATTAATTGCCATTATCTGCCACAAGTTATAGTTATACATAATTGATTCCCAAAAGTAGAATGCCTGATCTACAAATAGATCTACCTCTGCAGGTATAGCAGCTATGATCTCAACGGGAAGGCGCGGGGCGCTTCCCGCGCTCTTGCGCTGGGTCTGCTTGAGTCTGGCCATCATTCCTAACTGTTGTTGTATGATGAAGAAATGAAGCAAGAGTGAGCATTACAGCTCGCAAGATAATATATAGTGTAAACAATAATGCAAGTATCTAAATGGATAACTTACTAGAATCCTTTATCAAGTGTAAGATAATTACTTACTGGATATAAGCAAAAACAAGGGATGAGTTTTCAACAGTTCATCACATAGATGAGACTATAAGATAAGATTTGAATAGATTAAATCTTTGAAATATTATTGAATGAAATAAAGTTACGAGATACTTCATTAAGTCCCGATATATATCCACATATATATCTCTTATACATTTCCTGAAAACCTCTGTCATATAAAGTATAAACAGAGTTTGTAACATCCAATGAATTTTTAGAAAGGAAAAGAATTGTGGCATAAACCTGATATCTTGTTGATCAGGCAAAGATACCAATAAGTAACATTTTCTACTTTAGATGGATGAATTCCTCGCTGGTCATCACCCTGGCCGCATTAGGACCTCGCGCTAGACCGTTACCCGGCCACTCACGCGTGGATGGACTGTCTCCCAGCCTCTTACACCTTCATAGACTGTACCCCGGCCTGTGGCTTATGCCGACTCAATCAGATGGACTTACTTCCCGAACAATAGGCAAGTAATTAAATTGTTTTCTCAAAACAGCAACCATGTTGCGAATATAAAATACACCACAAAGCCGGATCCCTCAGGTTTTGAGCGAGTATTTAAATCCCCTTGAAAGAAAGATCTTAAATATAAAAATGAGTTTTGGGATCCGCTCTAAGTTTTAAAAATCATTTTGAAGACTCGAAAACATTTTTAAGAATGTTTGGAGTAATGCCGATTTAATAAAATAAATCAGTCCCAATATATTAGAAAATATCTGAATATTATTATTTAAATAATATTCTCATAAGGATAATCCTTATAAAAATAATTGAAGTAAAAGTTTTAAAACTCATACTTGAAATGGATATTAAATAACCAAAGATATACTTATACGAAAGTATGATCTTTATTTGAATAATCGAAAATAAGTTTGATTATCGAAACATTATCCTTTAATAAAATAAAGAATATTAATTAGTAAATAAACGGAGTCATAAGTCCTCGAATAAATATTCAACTAATATTCATTAATTAAATTAAACGGAGTCTTAAGTCCTCGAATGAATATTCAACTAATATTTATTAATTAAAATAAACGGAGTCTTAAGTCCTCGAATGAATATTCAAAATAATATTCATTAAATAAAATAAACGGAGTCATAAGTCCTCGAATGAATATTCAACTAATATTCATTAAACAAAATAAAGTTATCGAATAAAACTTATTCGATTAATAGTTTTGAAAACTATATCCATATATAAGTATATATATATATATATATTATACTCGGGAACATCGATTCCCGGTTTTAGAAAATGCTCACCTTTGGGTCCCCTATAATAAGGGTATACACAACTACTGCTTATCTCTAGCATAGGTATTATGCAACTTATAAGCATTAGAATCAAAATATATATATCAAGATTACGAAACAGACATACATAT
This sequence comes from Apium graveolens, assembly GCF_009905375.1. Classification (NCBI taxonomy): domain Eukaryota; kingdom Viridiplantae; phylum Streptophyta; class Magnoliopsida; order Apiales; family Apiaceae; genus Apium; species Apium graveolens. The sequence goes on along the minus strand of NW_027417458.1, from coordinate 10,402 downwards.
ATACCATATCACATGCTTCAATATATCGCAAGATTTGCTAATTAACCATCATGCATCTATCACAAGATAATGCATATACATATGTATACATCACAACAACAGTATAACGGGTAGAAAACTTGCCTGAGCGACTGGGGGTGACAAATGGCTTGGGACGAGTCTGGTAACCTATAAACAACATATAAGTTGGAATTAAACCAAAGTCGCTTATGAATCTATACTTTAACCAATTAGACTCTAACACTCGCTTTGCGCTCAACGATTCTCTTAAGTCGCTCGAGTACCCTCGGCTCCACCATTTTTAATAAATTAACCATTAAGGGTTTTAAGGCGATTCTTTCGCGAGTGCCTTACCAACTGCCTAATACACTTTACATAAATGATTCATACTCCAGTTAGTCCTTTAAGGTCTTTAACCTATGTTCCAAAGTAAGGCGAGGGGTAATGGTTCGTTCGCGAAACGCCGTTACTTAAAACGGTCGTTTCTCCTAAACCGTACATCGGAATCAAACGAACCACATATCAAAACGAAGCTCGTAACATGAACTATCTAATCATGGCAATGGTCAAAACCTAACAGTGAGTTTTCGGATTCTGATGTTAAGAACAAAACAGTTTAAAGTAAATGAGATATTACGACGGCTATGTTTACGCGATTATCAATTTTTATCCTACTCTAAATCAACCACTAATCAACCACAATTCAACCATACAACCAACTCCATACTTACAATGCTACAATAGCCCCAACAACTCAATATTACCAATTCATACTATTTCTCAATCATGAACTAAGAGTTTACTTAAGTTCATTAACTAATCATAAAGATTTACAACTCCAAAAACATAATAAAACCAACCAATCTCTAAATACACAACAATCAAACCTCTCATGAACTATAATACTCATATTAAGCTCTTAACATTCAATAACAAAGCTAGGTTAAGAGATTATACCTTCCTTGTGAGTAGGAGTAACTAATTAGCTTGGAATCACCCTTGAAAGTTCTTACCCAAGCTTAATCTAAACAAAAACTCAAGAATAAAATTTTAAGTTCTTGAAAAACACTATTCACCCTCTTCTTCCATGAATTTTAGAAAGAGATTGTGAAGGAATTTGAAGCTTAAACTTATAGGATAGCTATATCTATGCATAAGGAGTCTTAGATAATTACCTCACTAATTAATGAAACTTGGAACTTGGATTTTGGTTTTTTTCTTCTTGAAATGGAAAAGAGGCCGAGAGCTTTTCTTGAAGAAAAGTGAAGTCAACTTGTGTTTTGGTGAAATGATTTGTTGGTTGGTTGTTTTTGGCTTTTGTTTTAATTATTTACCTTTTAACCATGGTGATTTTTGTGTGGTTCTTAATCAACCAACAACACACTTCTCTTTGGTCATGCTTAGGTCATCATGTTATGTCATCCTCCCACACTTGTCCTCTTCTTGTTGGTGAGATGACATCACTCTCCACTAACCCTTTGATTAACTCCTAATTACTTGGCTAATGACCGCTGATCTGTTTTACGGTTCGCTTAACTTTCATTTTCGTTTATCGTTTGAGGGATCATACCCGGGATCTTATTACTTGGGTTTCCTTACCTTTCTCAATACATTATATTCCTTTTATGACCCTCTCTTATAATCCTTTAATTTAAATCCTTTTATCCTGTTACCTTATACTCAATTCTTTCAGTATCTGGTGGATTTTCGGGAAAAACAAAGTGTTCGAATTTGGATTCTAACGATCTTTACATACACTTATATATCATATAGAGTACTAATAAGATCTCAGAATAACAATAAAGAACCCCTACATAGTGTGGCATGAAAAGTTTTCTTATTCAGCAATATCAGCAAAAACACTATTCATAAGGGTTACAAAAATGTTCAAAATTTTGGGGTTATTACAATCTCCCCTCCTTAAAAGGATTCCGTCCCGGAATCAAATAGAAAATAAATGGGGGTACTTTTCTAGCATTGCGCTCTCTAGTTCCCAAGTTGATTCTTCCACATTATAATTCTGCCATAGCACTCTGACTAGCTTGATTACTTTTTTCCAAAGCACCTGCTCCTTCTTATCCATAATCTTTACTGGTCTTTCCACGTAAGTCAGATCTGGTTGCATATCCACCTGTTCGTACTCTACTATGTGCCTGGCATCCCGATGATACTTCCTTAGCATTGACACATGGAATACATTATGAACTTGTTGTAGGTTCAGGGGTAAGGCTAGCTCGTAAGCCAACTTCCTAATCCGTCTTAGTATCTCAAAAGGTCCAATGTATCTTGGGCTTAGTTTCACTTTCTTTCCGAACCTCATTAACCCCTTCCAAGGGGATAATTTTAGTAGTACTAAGTCCCCTACTTCATACTCCTTGTCCTTTCGGGCTAGGTCTGCATATTTCTTCTGTTTGTCTTGGGCAGCTACCAGCCGTCCTCTGATGAGATCCACTATGTCTTTGGTCCTTTGGACCACTTCGGGTCCGAGCATCTTCCGCTCTCCTACTTCATCCCAATATAAGGGAGATCGACACCTACTTCCATACAGGGCCTCATAAGGCGGAATTCCGATGCTAGCATGAAAGCTATTATTATAAAAAAACTCGATCAACGACAAGTGATCATCCCAACTTCCTTTAAAGTCTATTGCACAGACTCTCAACATATCCTCTAGTGTCTGGATGGTCCTTTCACTCTGCCCATCCGTCTGGGGATGGTAAGCGGTACTCATATTTAACTTGGTCCCCGCACATTCTTGAAAGCTCCTCCAAAATCTGGAGTTGAACCTGGGGTCTCGGTCTGAGACAATGGACGCTGGGACTCCATGTCGCGTCACTATTTCCTTAAGGTAAATATCCACCTGTCTATCGACTGTGTATCTCTCATTGATAGGAATGAAATGAACTGACCTTGTCAGTCGGTCTATAATCACCCATATGGCATCATGGTTGGCTTTCGTCCTTGGTAAACCGACAACAAAATCCATGGCTATCTGTTCCCATTTCTATTCGAGAATCTCTAGGGGTCGTAAAAGTCCACTGGGTCTCTGGTGCTGTGCCTTTACTCTTTGGCAAGTCAAACATTTGCTTACCCATTCTGCTACGTCCCTCTTCATGTTGGGCCACCAGTAATACTCCTTCAAATCCCTATATATCTTGGTGCTTCCCGGGTGAATGGAATATCTTGAACTATGGCTTTCATCCAAAATCTCGTCTTTAAGCTCTTGAACGTTCAGAACCCAAATCCGGTAGGAGTACCTCATTATCCCTTTATCATCTTTCTCAGTATGGATCTCTTCTCCAGTCATTGACTCTCTGTCTTCATTCATTACTTTCTTTTGGCACAATCTGATCTTTTCCAATAACTCTGGCTGCTTCGAGATCTCAAACAGTTTTCCAGTTCCGGTTCCGGTTATCTTTACTTCTATTTCCATTCTCTCGAAATCCTTTATCAATTCTTCCGAAGTCATTATCATTCTGAGTCTTTCCTTTCTACTAAGGGCATCATCCACCACATTGGCTTTCCCCGGATGATAGAGAATCTCACAATCATAGTCCTTGATTAGCTCTAACCATCTCCTCTGGCGCATGTTGAGCTCTTTCTGCGTAAATATGTACTTGAGGCTCTTATGGTCTGTAAAAATCTCGCACTTCTCTCCATACAAGTAGTACCTCCAAATTTTTAAGGCAAAAACTATTGCCGCGAGCTCAAGGTCATGAGTAGGATATCTAATCTCGTATTCCTTCAGTTGTCTCGACGCATACACAATCACCTTACCGTACTGCATAAGCACAAACCCTAATCCTTTGTGCGACACGTCACTATATATCATAAAATCTCCTTTTCCTTCTGGCAATGCCAACACCGGGGCCGTTACCAACCTTTTCTTTAATTCCTGAAAACTGTTCTCGTATTTTTCCGTCCATTCAAACTTCTCTGTCTTACGAGTAAGTCGTGTCAAAGGGGTTGCGATCTTCGCAAAGTCCTGTACAAATCTATGATAGTAGCCGGCCAATCCTATGAAACTCCTTACCTCTGTGGGTGTGGTTGGCCTTTCCCAGTTTGAGACCGCCTCAATCTTGGAGGGGTCGACCAATACTCCTTCTTTATTGATCACATGTCCTAAAAACTGTACTGCATTTCACCAGAATTCACACTTCGAGAATTTGGCAAATAACTGTTCCTCTCTGAGTTTTCCTAGAGCTATCCTCAAATGCTCTACATGTTCTGCCTCAATCCTTGAGTAGATTAAAATATCATCGATAAAAACTATCACACACTTGTCCAAGTACTTCTTAAATACTCTGTTCATTAAATCCATGAAAGCCGCTGGGGCGTTCGTTAATCCAAAGAACATTACCAAGAACTCATAGTGCCCATACCTGGTACGGAACGCGGTCTTGGAAATATCTTCGGGTTTAATCTTTAGTTGGTGATATCCAGTTCTCAGGTCAATCTTGGAAAAATAAACAACATCCTTTAGCTGGTCGAATAGATCGTCTATTCTAGGTAACGGGTACCTGTTCTTTATGGTTAGCTTGTTCAACTCTCGATAGTAGATGCACAGCCTCATGCTCCCATCCTTCTTCCTAACAAATAACACTGGTGCTCCCCACGGAGACACACTGGGTCTTATCATACCCTTATCCAAGAGTTCATGCAATTGAGTAGCTAATTCCTTCATTTCTATTGGGGCTAACCGGTAAGGTGCCTTTGAAACTGGCGCCGTCCCTGGGGCCAACTCAATAGCAAATTCAATCATTCTATCGGGTGGTAATCCTGGAAGGTCTTGTGGGAATACATCTTCAAATTCGTTGACTACCGGAATATCTTGTAAGTTGGGCACCTCCTTCTACGTGTCCACCACATAGGCTAGGTAAGCCTCATTTCCTTTTCGTAGCATCCTTTTGGCCTGGGCCATAGTCAAAAATTTCTGCGTCTACCTCTTTCCTCTAAATATGACTTCTTCCTTTCCTGGGATATTCAACTTAACTTTCTTCCCCTTACAGTCTATCTGAGCATCATTGCTAGATAGCCAGTCCATTCCCAAAATTACATCAAACTTCCCTAATTTAAAAGGAATCAGATCAACACTAAAAAATTGTTCCCCTATGCCTAACTCACAGGCGGGGTGAATCTGGTTAACAGGAATAACTTCATGATTGGCTATTTTCTACTTGTAAAGGTTCTATCAAGGGTTCAGACTTAAGTCTTAATTACGCATAAAGTCTCTTGATATAAAAGATTTAGTTGCTCCCGAATCAAATAAAACATTTGCACTAGCTGAATTTAGAGAAAGGGTACCTGCTATGACATCTGAGTCTTTCATAGCATCCTGGACTGTCATGTTGAAAGTCCTCGCAGTAGGTGGCTTATTAGAAGCATCCCTGCTTGCTCCTGAAGCTGCTGGTTTATTCCCTGGGCATTCCCTCCTCATGTGGCCTGGTCTTCCACACTGATAACAGATGGTGGTCGGGCTGACACTAGGGGGTTGCGAAGTACACTTGTTAGAATAGTGACCCTCTCGACCACACTTAAAGCAGGTTACTGGCTTCCCCTTATACTCCCCAGAATGCATCCTACCACAAGTGTTACATGATGGTAATGGGGGTCGAGACTGGTTGGAATAGGACCTTCCTGACTTCTGGCCGCTCTGGCTCACATTCACACCCATTGGCCGCTTAAACCCAGTACTCTTTCCCGGTAGGGACACTGCTCCTCGATTAAATCTAGTTGGGAAACTCCCTCTTGCGGAACCTCCACCCATGCTCATACTTTCCTCTTTATTCCCTTCTTCTCTCTTTCCTTTTGCATCTGTTCACTTCCGGCTTCTATAATTGTTGCCTTTTGCGCCAGAGTGGCATAATCAGTAAGCTCAAGGATTGCCACCCTATTCTGAATCGACGGTTTCAGTCCCTGCTGAAACCTCCTAGCTTTCTTTTTCTCGGTGCTCACAAACTCTGGCACAAACCTTGATAACTCAGTAAATTTTGCTTCGTACTCTGCTACGGATAAGTTATTCTGCTTTAGCTCCAAGAACTTGAGCTCCATCTGGTTCTCCATAAACCTCGGGAAATACTTTCCCAAAAACAATTGACTGAACCTCTCCCAGGTTATGATAGCATCTGTCTCCATGTTTTTCTTGGCCTCCCACCAGTAGTTGGCCTCTCCTTTCAGAAGGTAGGTAGCAAATACAGTCTTCTGTGCCTCATCGGTACTCAGAATCTCAAAGGATTTCTCCATTTCCTTTAGCCATGCCCTTGCCTCAACTGGGTCGGCTGATCCGTGGAACTCAGGGGGCTTAAGGGACTTGAAAGCCCTGAAAGAGTTTGCCACATCATTGTTATTTCCTTGAGGGGGTGGGTTGGGTTGACGTTCCAAGTTCTGCCTTAGTAGTTGTATGAACTGTCCCATGGGATCCATGCCTGGGTTTGGTACTGGTTGCTCAACCTCAGTTTCTCCTTCTTCAGCCTCTATCTTAAATCCCTCAACATCATATGTTTCCACCTCCTCTTCATACAGGGAGTCATCCTATTCAACATAATTCTCATCTTCCTCTTCACTGTGTTCTTGGTTCCTATCGTCCTGGTTATGGCTTTCCTGGTCCTCAGATCCAGGGTTCGCCCTAGTTCCAATCTTTCTTGGCGGCATGATACTGATAATTTTTTTTTGGGAAATTCAACGTTAGGTCATAATCATACACAAAATTGTGCCTTGCACAGTTCTATAATGGGGAGAATGTATCTCGCAATTCTATTACTTTATGACAGTTCTAATAAGAAGTGCAGTAATAATAATGATAAAAACAGTGATCTCGTCACTAAGGAACTGAACTAAAAGGAAACAAATATATACATAATGCGAGAAATACATAGTTTGATCTGGTCAAATACAGCCATCTGCCCAAAAGTGATACATAAGAGTCTATCTGTCTAGTCAGAAAAAGGGATGCTATATACAAGTCAACTATCCCCGTAAAATTGGCTCTTACTATGGCCTCGACTAACTAGACAACTAGACTATCCCATCGTCGGTCCTGAATCACACACCGGAGCGGGTCAGCTCCCATACCCTTTCCATCGCACGACGGAAGATATAGTCGGCCTGCCGCCTGGAGATCCTACCATGCCTGTCCCCCTGGAGCGATCGGAGTCTCACTCGGGACGTGAGCTCTATCCCCGTCAGCTCCCTCCTCAAGGATCGGGTATAGTAGACCCAGTCTCATAAGCTCGGGCACCGCATACCTGCCCTCTCCGTATCCTACTCCCTCCTGACCTCATCCAGCCGGGCCTCAGCAACAGCCACTCGGGTCCTCAGTACATCCTGAACATAGCCGTGAGCTAACAAAACTGCCTATGGGCAGGGTCGAGAGGTGGTGAATCCGGAGCCGCCGGGGGTGCCTCCTCGGTCTGCCTACGCTCGGGAGTATGGATCTCTGAGCTGTCATCATAGGGGCTCCAAGATAGTGGTGGAGGCATAAGCCGCACTATACTATACTTTACTGAAAGGAGCTCTGACCACCGGGAGTGAGGGTAAAGGGGTACCAGTATACTCCACTATAGCTCCGACATGCTTCTCAGCTACTGGGACCTCATCCGGGTCCTCCTCATCTGAAATAGCAATAACCTCTATCTCTGACTCCTCTGAGGGGTCCTCCTCATCCTCCTCCATCTCAGGCTCCTCCTGATCCTCGGCATCTAGCAGTGCCTCATCATGCTCACGCTCGAACATCTCAGGGTCCTCTATCTCATGTGCCTACACATTAAACGAGCTAAGTTATTATCATGATACTTATAAGGTTCCCGTAAGGGTTTTAACTGTCAGTGCTACTTTAAGTAGTCCGACTATGAACTTGGCAAGAGTTCTTATTATCTTTGTGAGTTTATTATTATATCGTCGCATCATCTCTGAGGTTTATAACGTTTAGCTATGATACCATTTTTGTAACACCCCAGATCCGGGGTCGGGGATCCGGGTCGTCACGGTCTTTCTTTCCACAATATCACTTAACTTAATTAATAATAAATAACCTCATACTGTGACCCCACACTAACACACACCACAACCCGTTATAGTCTCAAAGATGAAATTAAAATAAGTACAAGTCCTTGAATCCACAATTTAGAAGTTATTACAACCCAAATGATTACTTGATAAGTTTACAATTAATTGCCATTATCTGCCACAAGTTATAGTTATACATAATTGATTCCCAAAAGTAGAAGGTCTGATCTACCAGATAGATCTACCTCTGCAGCTATAGCAGCTATGATCTCAACGGGAAGATGCGGGGCGCTTCCCACGCTCTTGTGCTGGGTCCTGCTTGAGTCTGGCCATCTTTCCTAACTATTGTTGTGTGATGAAGAAATGAAGCAAGAGTGAGCATTACAGCTCGCAAGATAATATATAGTGTAAACAATAATGCAAGTATCTAAATGGATAACTTACTAGAATCCTTTATCAAGTCTAAGATAATTACTTACTGGATATAAGCAAAAACAAGGGATGAAGTACCAAATACTTCACTATACTTATATCATTTACAGAACTACTTGAACTACCACTGTTCAAAGTATAAGGAGTTTTCAACAGTTCATCACATAGGTGACACTACAAGATAAGTTTTGAATAGATTAAATCTTTGAAATATATTGAATGAAATGAAGTTACGAGATACTTCATTAAGTCCCGATATATATCCACATATATATCTCTTATACATTTCCTGAAAACCTCTGTCATGTAAAGTATGAACAGAGTTTGTAACATCCAATGAATTTTTGGAAAGGAAAAGAATTGTGGCATAAACCTGATATCTTGCTGATCAGACAAAGATACCAATAAGTAACCTTTTCTACTGTAGATGGATGAATCCTCGCCGGTCATCACCCTGGCCGCATTAGGACCTCGCGCTAGACCGTTATCCGGCCAATCACGCGTGGATGGACTGTCACCCAGCCTCTTACACCTTCATAGACCGTACCCCGGCCTGTCACTTATGCCCACTCAATCATATGGACTTACTTCCCGAATATTGGGAAAGTAATCAAATTGTTTTCTCAAACAGCAACCATGTTGCGAATATAAAATACACCACAGAGCCGGATCCCTCAGGTTTTGAGCGAGTATTTAAATAACCTTGAAAGGAAGATCTTAAATATAAAAATGAGTTTTGGGATCCGCTCTAAGTTTTAAAAATCATTTTGAAGACTCGAAAACATTTTTAAGAATGTTGGAGTAATGCCGATTTAATAAAATAAATCAGTCCCAATACATTAGAAAATATCTGAATATTATTATTTAAATAATATTCCCATAAGGATAATCCTTATAAAAATATTTGAAGTAAAAGTTTTAAAACTCATACTTGAAATGGATATTAAATAACCAAAGATATACTTATACGAAAGTATGATCTTATTTGAATAATCGAAAATAAGTTTGATTATCGAAACATTATTCTTTAAAAAAATAAGAATATTAATTAGAAAATAAACGGAGTCATAAGTCCTCGAATAAATATTCAACTAATATTCATTAATTAAAATAAACGGAGTCTTAAGTCCTCGAATGAATATTCAACTAATATTTATTAATTAAAATAAACGGAGTCTTAAGTCCTCGAATGAATATGTAAATAATATTCATTAAATAAAATAAACGGAGTCATAAGTCCTCGAATGAATATTTAACTAATATTCATTAAATAAAAAAATTATCGAATAAAACTTATTCGATTAATAGTTTTGAAAACTATTGTAATAACCCCAAAATTTTTTCAACTTTTTGTAACCCTTGGAATAGTGTTTTAGCTGAATGAGGAAACTTTTCACGCCACACTATATAGGGGTTCTGTTATGGATATTCTGGGATTTTTATTAGTACTATATGAAGTATATAAGTGTATGTAATATCGTCAGAACCCAATTCCGAACACTTTGGTTTTTTCCCGGAAATCCACAAGATACGGAGAGAATTGAGTATAAGGTAACAGGATAAAAAGGATTTAAATTAAAGGATTATAATAGAGGATCATAAAAAGGAATATAACGTATTGAGAAAGGTTAAGGGAACCTAAGTAATAAGATCCCGGGTATGATCCTTCAACGATAAACGAGAACGAAAGTTAAGCGAACCGTACAACAGATCAGCGGTCATTAGGCAAACGATTAGGAAGCTAATCAAAGGGTTTAATGGGAGTGATGTCATCCAACCAATAGAAAGGAGACAAGGAAGGGAGGATGACATCATAGGGTGACATAAGCATGACATGGGAAGAAGGGAGGTGTGGTTGATTAAGGACCACACAAATTCAAGGGCAAGGTGGTAATTTGCTAAATCAAAAACAAAACCAAGCCAACCAAGCTAGCAAATCATTCATCAAAGATCAAAAAATCAGCCA